>NC_134825.1:158860452-158922355 GCF_004210375.1 Tachypleus tridentatus | reverse complement strand
GATGATCTCAGAGAGTTGTCTTATTACTATTAGTGATGATCTCAGAGATTTGTCTTTTTACTACTGGTGATGATCTCAGAGAGTTGTCTTATTACTACTAATAATGATCTCAGAGAGTTGTCTTATTACGATTAGTAATGATCTCAGAGAGTTGTCTTATTACTATTAGTGGTCATCTCAGAGAGTTGTTTTATTATAACTAAAGATGATCTCAAAGAGTTGTCTTATTACTACTAATGATGATCTCAGAGAGTATACTTATTACTATAAGTGATGAACTCAGAAAGATGTCTTATTATTAATAGTGATGAAACAAGAGAGTTCTCTTATTATTATCAAAGATGATCTCAGAGAGTTGTCTTATTACTATTAGTGATAATCTCAGAGAGTTGTCTTATTACAACTAATGATGATCTTAGAGAGTTATCTTATTACTATTAACTACGATCTAAGAGAGTTGTCTTATTATTATCAAAGATGATCTCAGAGGATTTTCTTATTACTAATAGTGATGATCTCAGAAAGTTGTATTATTACTACTAATAATAATCTCAGAGAAATGTCTAATTATTATTAGTAATTATCTCAGAGAGGTGTCTTATTACAACTAATGATGATCTCAGAGAGTTGTCCTATTACTACTAATAATGATTTCAGAAAGTTGTCTTATTACTATTAGAGATGATCTCAGAGAGTTGTCTTATTACTACTAATGATGATCACAGAGAGTTGTCTTATTACTATTAGTGATGATCTAAAAGAGTTCTATTATAACTACTAATGATGATCTGTGAGAGTTGTCTTATTACTATTAGTGATGATCTCAGAGAGTTGTCTAATTACTACTAATAATGATCTCAGAGAGTTGTCTTATTACAATTAGGGATGATCTCAGAGACTTGTCTTATTCCTATTAGTGATGATCTCAGAGAGTTGTTTTATTATAACTAAAGATGATCTCAGAGAGTTGTCTTATTACTACTAATGATGATCTCAGAGAGTATACTTATTACTATAAGTGATGAACTAAGAAAGATGTCTTATTATTAATAGTGATGATCCCAGAGAGTTCTCTTATTATTATAAAAGATGATCTCAGAGAGTTGTCTTATTACAACTAATGATGATCTCAGAGAGTTATCTTATTACTATTAACTACGATCTAAGAGAATTGTCTTATTATTATCAAAGATGATCTCAGAGGGTTGTCTTATTACTAATAGTGATGACCTCAGAGAGTTGTATTATTACTACTAATGATAATCTCAGAGAAATGTCTAATTATTATTAGTAATTATCTCAGAGAGGTGTCTTATTACAACTAATGATGATCTCAGAGAGTTATCTTATTATTATTAGTGATCATCTCAAACAGTTGTCTTATTTCTATTAGTGATGATCTCAGAGAAATATCTAATTATTATTAGTAATTATCTCAGAGAGGTGTCTTATTACAACAAATGATGATCTCAGAGAGTTGTCCTATTACTACTAATAATGATTTCAGAGAGTTGTCTTATTACTAATACTGATGATCTCAGAGAGTTGTCCTATTACTACTAATGATGATTTCAGAGAGTTGTCTTATTACTATTAGTGATTATCTCAGAGAGTTGTCTTATTACAACTAATGATAATCACAGAGAGTTGTCTTATTACTATTAGTGATGATCTAAAAGAGTTATATTATAACTACTAATGATGATCTCAGAGAGGTGTCTTATTACTATTAGTGATGATCTCAGAGAGTTGTCTTTTTACTACTGGTGATGATCTCAGAGAGTTGTCTTATTACTACTAATAATGATCTCAGAAAGTTGTCTTATTACTACTAATAATGATCTCAGAGAGTTGTCTTATTACGATTAGTGATGATCTCAGAGAGTTGTCTTATTACTATTAGTGGTCATCTCAGAGAGTTGTTTTATTATAACTAAAGATGATCTCAAAGAGTTGTCTTATTACTACTAATGATGATCTCAGAGAGTATACTTATTACTATAAGTGATGAACTCAGAAAGATGTCTTATTATGAATAGTGATGAACCCAGAGAGTTCTCTTATTATTATCAAAGATGATCTCAGAGAGTTGTCTTATTACTATTAGTGATAATCTTAGAGAGTTGTCTTATTACTACTGATGATGATCTCAGAGAGTTGTCTTATTACTACTAATGATGATCTCAGAGAATTGTCTAATTATTATTAGTAATGATCTGAGAGAGTTGTCTTATTACAACTAATGATGATCTTAGAGAGTTAACTTATTACTATTAACTACAATCTAAGAGAGTTGTCTTATTATTATCAAAGATGATCTCAGAGGGTTTTCTTATTACTAATAGTGATGATCTCAGAGAGTTGTATTATTACTACTAATGATAATCTCAGAGAAATGTCTAATTATTATTAGTAAATATCTCAGAGAGGTGTCTTATCACAACTAATGATGATCTCAGAGAGTTATCTTATTACTATTAGTGATGATCTCAAAGAGTTGTCTTATTACTATTAGTGATGATCTCAGAGAGTGGTCTTATTACTATTAGTGATGATCTCAGAGATTTGTCTTATTACTACTAATGATGATCTCAGAGAGTATAGTTATTATTATAAGTGATGATCTCAGAGAGTTGTCTTATTACTATTAGTGATGATCTCAGAGAGTTGTCTTATTACTAATAATGATGATCTCAGAAAGTTGTCTTATTACTACTAATGATGATCTCACAGAAATGTCTAATTACTATTAGTCATGATCTCAGAGAGTTGTCTCATTACTATTAGTGAGGATCTCAGAGAGTTGTATTATTACTACTAATGATAATCTCAGAGAAATGTCTAATTATTATTAGTAATTATCTCAGAGAGGTGTCTTATTACAACTAATGATGATCTCAGTCAGTTATCTTATTACTATTAACTACGAGCTAAGAGAGTTTTCTTATTATTATCAAAGATGATCTCAGAGAGTTATCTTATTACTATTAACTACGATCTAAGAGAGTTGTCTTATTATTATTAGTGATCATCTCAGAGAGTTGTGTTGTGACTATTAGTGATGATCTCAGAGAGTTGTGTTGTGACTATTAGTGATGATCTCAGAGAGTTGTCTCATTACTATTAGTGATGATCTCAGAGAGTTGTCTTATTACTATTAGTGATGATCTCAGAGAGTTGTCTTATTACTACAAATAATGATCTGAGAGAGTTCTCTTATTACTACTAATGATGATCTCAGAGAAATGTCAAATTATTATTAGTAATGATCTCAGAGAGTTCTTTTTTACAACTAATGATGATCTCAGAGAGTTATTTTATTACTATTAGTGATGAACTCAGAGAGATGTCTAATTACTATTAGTGATGATCTCAGAGAGTTGTCTTGTTACTATTAACTACGATCTAAGAGAGTTCTCTTATTATTATCAAAGATGATGTGATAGATTTGTCTCATTACTATTAGTGATGATCTCAGAGAGTTGTCTTATTACTATTAGTGATGATCTCAGAGATTTGTCTTATTACTACTAATGATAATCTCAGAGAGTGTACTTATTTTTGTAAGTGATGATCTCAAACAGTTGTCTTATTAAAATTAGTGATGAGCTTAGAGAGTTCTCTTATTACTATTAATGATGATCTCAGTGAGTTGTCTTATTATTATCAAAGATTATTTAGGAGGGTTCTCTTATTACTATTAATGATGATCTCAGCAAAATTGTATTATTACTACTAATGATGATCTCCGAGAGTTGTCTTATTGCTATTAACGACGATCTCAGAGATTTGTCTTATTACTACTAATGATAATCTCAGAGAGTGTACTTATTTTTGTAAGTGATGATCTCAAACAGTTGTCTTATTAAAATTAGTGATGAGCTTAGAGAGTTCTCTTATTACTATTAATGATGATCTCAGTGAGTTGTCTTATTATTATCAAAGATTATTTAGGAGGGTTCTCTTATTACTATTAATGATGATCTCAGCAAAATTGTATTATTACTACTAATGATGATCTCCGAGAGTTGTCTTATTGCTATTAACGACGATCTCAGAGATTTGTCTTACTACTACTAATGATAATCTCAGAGAGTATACTAATTATTATAAGCGATGATCTCAGAGAGTTGTTTTTACAACTAATGATGATCTCTGAAAGTTATCTCATTACTATTAGTGATGAACTCAGAGAGAAGTCTTATTACTATTAGTGATGATCTCAGAGAGTTGTCTTACTACTACAAATAATGATCTCAGACAGTTTATTATTACTATTAGTGATGATCTCAGAAAGTGGTCTTATTACTATTAGTGATGATCTCAGAGATTTGTTTTATTACTACTAATGATGATCTTACAAAGTTGTCTCATTACTATTAGTCATGATCTCAGGAGTTGCCTTATTACTATTAGTCATGATCTCAGGGAGTTGTCTTATTACTACTAATGATTATCTAAGAGAAATGTCTAATTACTATTAGTAATGATCAGAGAGAGTTGTCTTATTACTATTAGTGATCATCTCAGAGAGTTGTGTTGTGACTATTAGTGATGATCTCAGAGAGTTGTGTTGTGACTATTAGTGATGATCTCAGAGAGTTGTCTCATTACTATTAGTGATGATCTCAGAGAGTTGTCTTATTACTATTAGTGATGATCTCAGAGAGTTGTCTTATTACTACAAATAATGATCTAAGAGAGTTCTCTTATTACTATTAGTGATGATCTGAGAGAGTTCTCTTATTACTACTAATGATGATCTCAGAGAAATGTCTAATTATTATTAGTAATGATCTCAAAGAGTTCTTTTTTACAACTAACGATGATCTCAGAGAGTTATTTTATTACTATTAGTGATGAGCTCAGAGAGATGTATAATTACTATTAGTGATGATCTCAGAGAGTTGTCTTATTATTATCTAAGATGATCTCAAAGAGTTATCTTTTTACTATTAACTACGATCTAAGAGAGTTCTCTTATTATTATCAAAGATGATGTGATAGATTTGTCTCATTACTATTAGTGATGATCTCAGAGAGCTGTCTTATTACTATTAGTGATGATCTCGGAGAGTTGTCTTATTACTACTAATGATGATCTCACAAAGTTGTCTTATTACTATTAATGATGATCTCAATGAGGTGTCTTATTACTACTAATGATGATCTCAGAGAAATGAATAATTACTATTAGTAATGATCACAGAGAGTTGTCTTATTACTATTAGTGATAATCTCAGACAGTTGTCTTATTACTACTGATGATGATCTCAGAGAGTTGTCTTATTACTATTAGTGATAATCTCAGACAGTTGTCTTATTACTTCTGATGATGATCTCAGAGAGTTGCCTTATTACTATTAGTGATGATCTCAGAGATTTGTCTTATTACTACTAATGATGATCTCACAAAGTTGTCTTATTACTATTAATGATGATCTCAGAGAAATGAAAAATTACTATTAGTAATGATCACAGAGAGTTGTCTTATTACTACTAATGATGATCTCACAAAGTTGTCTTATTATTATTAATGATGATCTCAATGAGGTGTCTTATTACTACTAATGATGATCTCAGAGAAATGAATAATTACTATTAGTAATGATCACAGAGAGTTGTCTTATTACTATTAGTGATAATCTCAGACAATTGTTTTATTACTACTGATGATGATCTCAGAGAGTTGTCTTATTACTATTAGTGATAATCTCAGACAGTTGTCTTATTACTACTGATGATGATCTCAGAGAGTTGTCTTATTACTACTAATGATGATCTCAGAGAATTGTCTTATTACTATCAGTGATGATCTGATAGAGTTGTCTTATTACAACTAATGATGATCTCAAAGAAATGTCTAATTATTATTAGTAATGATCTCAGAGAGTTGTCTTATTACAACTAATGATTATCTTAGAGAGTTATTTTATTACTATTAACTACGATCTAAGAGAGTTGTCTTATTATTATCAAAGATGATCTCAGAGGGTTGTCTTATTACTAATAGTGATGATCTCAGAGAGTTATCTTATTATTATCAAAGATGATCTCAGAGGGTTGTCTTATTACTAATAGTGATGATCTCAGAGAGTTGTATTATTACTAGTAATGATAATCTCAGATAAATGTCTAATTATTATTAGTAATTATCTCAGAGAGGTGTCTTATCACAACTAATGATGATCTCAGAGAGTTATCTTATTACTATTAACTACGAGCTAAGTGAGTTTTCTTATTATTATCAAAGATGATCTCAGAGGGTTGTCTTATTACTAATAGTCATAATCTCAGAAAGTTGTTTTATTACTACTAATGATAATCTCAGAGACTTGTCTTATAACTACTAATGATGATCTTAGAGAGTTCTCTTATTACTATTAATGATGATCTCAGAGACTTGTCTTATTATTATCAAAGATGATCTCAGAGAGTTGTCTAATTACTCTTAGTGATGATTTCAAAGACTTGTCTTATTACGTTTAGTAATGATCTCAGAGAGTTGTCTTATTACTGCAAATAATGATCTAAAAGAGTTGTCTTATTACGATTAGTGATGATCTCAGAGACTTGTTTTATTACGATTAGTTATGATCTCAGAGAGTTGTCTTATTACTATTAGTGATGATCTCAGAGAGTTTCCTTTTTACTATTGGTGATGATCTCAGAGAGTTGTCTTTTTACTACTGGTGATGATCTCATAGAGTTGTCTTATTACTACAAATAATGATCTCAGACAGTTATCTTATTGCGATTAGTGATGATCACAGAGACTTGTCTTATTACGATTAGTGATGATCTCAGAGAGTTGTCTTATTACTATTAATGATGATCACAGAAAGTTATCTTATTATTATCAAAGATGATCTGATAGAGTTGTCTCATAACTATTAGTGACGATCTGAGAGAGTTGTATTATTATTATCAAAAATGATCTGAGAGATTTGTCTTATTATTATCAAAGATGATCTCACAGAGTTGTGTAATTACTATTAGTGATGATTTCAAAGATTTGTCTTATTACTATCAGTGATAATCTCAGAGAGTTGTCTTATTACTATTAGTGATTATCTCAGAGAGTTGTCTTGTTACTACTAATGATGATCTCAGAGAGTTGTCTTATTACTATTAGTGATGATCTCAGAGAGTTGTCTTATTACTATTAGTGATATTCTCAGAGAGTTGTCTAATTACTAATAATGATGATTTCAAAAAGTTTTCTTATTATTATTAGTGATAATCTGAGAGAGTTATCTTATTACTACTAATGATGATCTCAGAGAGTTGTCTTATTATTATTATTGATGATCTCAGAGGTTTGTCTTATTACTACTAATGATAATCTCAGAGAGTTGTCTTATTACTATTGGTGGTGATCTCAGAGAGTTGTCTTGTGACTATTGGTGATGATCTCAGAGAGTTGTATTATTATTATAAACCATGATCTCAGAGAGTTGTTTTCTTACTATTAGTGATGATCTCAAAGAGTTGTCTTTTTACTATTAGTGATGATCTCAGGGATTTGTCTTATTACTACTAATGATGATCTCAGAGATATGTCTAATTACTATTAGTAATGATCTCAGAGAGTTGTCTTGTTACTACTGATGATGATCTCAGAGAGTTATGTTATTACTAATAACTACGATCTAAGAGAGTTATCTTATTACTATTAACTACGATCTAAGAGAGTTGTCTTATTATTATCTAAGATGATTTCAGAGGGTTGTTTTATTACTAATAGTGATGATCTCAGAAAGTTTCTTATTACTAATAATAATAATCTCAGAGAGTTGTCTTATTATTACTAATAATGATCTTAGAGAGTTGTCTTATTGCTATTAGTGATGATCTCAGGGAGTTGTCTTATTGCTATTAGTGATGATCTCAGGGAGTTGTCTTATTACTACTAATGATTTTCACAAAGAGTTACCTTAGTACTATTAACTACCACCTAAGAGAGTTGTCTTATTATTATCAAAGAAGATCTCAGAGGGTTGTATTATTATTGATAGTGATGATCTCAGAGAGTTTCTTATTACTACTAATGATAATCTCAGATTGTTGTCGTATTATTACTAATGATGATCTGAGAGTGTTGTCTTATTACCATTAGTGATGATCTCAGTGTGTTGTTTTATTATAATCAAATATTATTTCAGAGGTTTGTCTTTTTCCTATTGGTGATGATCTCAGAGAAATGTTTAATTACTATTAATGATGATCTCAAAGAATTGTCTTATTACTATTATAGGTTATCTCAGAATGTAATCTTGTTACTATTAAAAATGATCTCAGAGAGTTGTATTATTACTATTAATGATGATCTCACAGACTTGTCTTATTACTATGAAAGTTGATCTCAGAGAGTTGTTTTATTACTATTAATGATGATCTCAGAGAGTTTTGTATTAGTATTAATGGTGATCTTAGAGAATTGTCTTATTACTAGTGAAAATGATCTTGCAGAGTTGTCTCATTATAAGTTAAGATGATCTCAGAGAATTGTCTTACTACTATTAAAAATGATCTCAGATAATTGTGTTATTACTGTTAATGATGATCTCGTACCTTTAACGTTAATTCAGATGTCATTATAAGAAAAATGACGATACGATAAATAAAAACAGCGTTGAAAAAAGTAAATAAAGCTATATTATTAATCCTTACTCGTAATCCGAGGATCGCGTATTTGCATCCCCGTCGCACCAACATGTTCGCTCTTTCAGCTGTGGGGGCGTTATAATGTGACAGTCAATCCCACTATCCCTTTGTGAAAGAGTATTTGAAGAGTTTGCGATTGGTGGTGATGACTAGCTTCCTTTCCTCTAGTGTTACACCACTACATTTGTGACGGCTTGCGCAGATAGCCTTCATGTAGCTTCCCGCAAAATTAAAAATCAAACGAACACTTAAAATCCTATTCGCGGTAGCTGAGTGACGTCCACAAGATGGAATGTTATTGGTACATTATAACGATCATTTAGTTAATGTTAAGGAAATAACGAAATTTATATAAATTATATCTAAATGTTAATACACACCCTGATTTTTAAACTTTTGTATACACCAGCGTCCGAAGCCGGAGCACTTCTGTATTGTTGTATTGTACATTACTGTGTATACTTTAATGTAATGTGCTATGCTATTCTACACTATACTATGCAGTGTTGTAGTGAATTTAACATAGTATTAAATTATAGATATTAAGAGCATGATACATATTTCCCTTCAGTAGGATATTTTAATTTAGACAAATATTAATTTAATTCGATACTTCACTTCTCATGTTAGTTCCTTTATTCACGTTAGGAATGATATTTAAACGAGACAGCACAATATGAAATTCAAAATTAAATGTTTGGAATATTGCAGCCGTAGTATAAACGAAGTTCAGTTAAGTTATTTATATTGGATGTTTTTAGTAGTTTAACATCAAAGAATAACATATGTTGTGCCATTCGTAAAATGTTCACTGTTGTTGATGCAAAAATAGCAAATTCAGTTACTGCAGTGGAGTTCGTAAGGTTGCTTTGTGTGAAAGTCTCTTTGTGAATTAAAGGAATATATTTGTATCACGATGTAAGATAATGCAACCCAAGGTATATTCAGTGAAATATAAGGGCAGATTTAAACTCCAGGATGTAACTGTATACATTTCAAAGATTTTCCTAATAAATATAAGTGATGTACATGATCCCAAGACATAAACGTATAATGTGAAGTTTAATCTCACAAACTGTATGTTATACAGTAAAAAGAAAGGTGGTAAACAGAGACCGGGTACATATATATTTATAAAATTCATGTTTAAAGAGTGATTAACCAAGACAGGGTATGTATATATTTATAAAATTCATGTTTAAAGAGTGATTAACCAAGACAGGGTATGTATATATTTATAAAATTCATGTTTAAAGAGTGATTAACCAAGAGAGGGTATGTATATATTTATAAAATTCATGTTTAAAGAGTGATTAACCAAGACAGGTTACATATATATTTATAAAATTCATGTTTAAAGAGTGATTAACCAAGACAGGGTATGTATATGTTTATAAAATTCATGTTTAAAGAGTGATTAACCAAGACAGGTTACATATATATTTATAAAATTCATGTTTAAAGAGTGATTAACCAAGACAGGTTACATTATATTTATAAAATTCATGTTTAAAGAGTGATTAACCAAGACAGGTCACATATATATTTATAAAATTCATGTTTAAAGAGTGATTAACTGAGACCAAGTACATATATATTTATAAAATTCATATTTAAAGAGTGATTAACCAAGGCAAGTTACATACATATATGTATTTATAAAATTCATGTTTAAAGAGTGATTAACCAAGACAGGGTACATATATATTTATAAAATTTATGTTTAAAGAGTGATTAATCAATACAGGTTACATTATATTTATAAAATTCACGTTTAAAGAGTGATTAACCAAGACAGGGTATGTATATATTTATAAAATTCATGTTTAAAGAGTGATTAACCAAGACAGGTTACATTATATTTATAAAATTCATGTTTAAAGAGTGATTAACTGAGACCAAGTACATATATATTTATAAAATTCATGTTTAAAGAGTGATTAACCAAGACAGGTTACATTATATTTATAAAATTCATGTTTAAAGAGTGATTAACTGAGACCAAGTACATATATATTTATAAAATTCATGTTTAAAGAGTGATTAACCAAGACAGGTTACATTATATTTATAAAATTCATGTTTAAAGAGTGATTAACTGAGACCAAGTACATATATATTTATAAAATTCATGTTTAAAGAGTGATTAACCAAGACAGGTTACATTATATTTATAAAATTCATGTTTAAAGAGTGATTAACTGAGACCAAGTACATATATATTTATAAAATTCATGTTTAAAGAGTGATTAACTGAGACCGGGTACATATATATTTATAAAATTCATATTTAAAGAGTGATTAACTGAGACCGGGTACATATATATTTATAAAATTCATATTTAAAGAGTGATTAACTGAGACCGGGTACATATATATTTATAAAATTCATATTTAAATAGTGATTAACTGAGACCGGGTACATATATATATATTTATAAATATTATTATATTTTGTTTTTCTGGAAGTAAGCAGAGAAGTGTTGCCAGCAGGACAGTGTCTCCAACTGATTTAGTTTATTTTAGTTAGTTGTGTGAGTTTATACTGAAAGCATTAGTGAGTCTATTTCAATTAGGTTTATGTTTTGTTTTAAGATATGGCAGTAGACAGCGACACCTAGGATAGTGGAAATTATCATTTTGAAAGCTTTCAATAGATTCTTCTTAAATAAACATCTGTACTGACAAATGCTCCTATCTATTCACTGTTAATCGAGTCCAAAGGATTATCTGACAATGCTGGACCAACGGTGTAAATGCAACGCGAATCGTTAAACTACACGAAATTCATATTCATTGCAGAAACGTGCAGATGAAAGCTTTGTAGTAACACGTAATCAGCTTTAAATTAATTTTTTTTTTTTGTGGTGGGATTTTTCTTGAGAGGAAGGTAAACATGCGATGAATTAAATTAATATTACTGAATCATTAAACATATATCTAAATAAAAATCTTTATGGTTATTAAATGTAGTTTATAGGATATATATATATGATTTTAAGAACGTTGTTGTAAGTGAATATCTTTTAAAACATAGTTGAAAATGTATATAATATTATATCATGCATTAAAAGGATAATTGAGACTTTGTTTCTTAAATAACTGTGTACTTGAAGAAGTGTTCCTTGTTTTATGGCATTCCTCTTCGGAAAAATTATTGCCATACCGAAAATGTTGAAAGCAATACCTGATTAATAATAACTAGTAACTCTGTTTGCCGAACTGGAACAAAACCCATAGATTGCAGAATTTGCAAAGACAATCTCAGGGTCTGTTTATCTGTTACATTATATAATTTTTATTTTTGGAATTGTATTAACAGTAATGAAAGTACAAGTTACATCAGGAATTTTCGCAAGTCATTGTCCTCATGAGGTTATGGGTCGTTTAATGTTTTTCCGGATATTTTGTATAACTTGTACTACAAAAAAAACAACAGAAAAAGACTTGCAAATTCTTAACCAACCGACAAGTTTGACATACGTGACCATAAAATCGTATTAAGTAAGTGTTATGGAAGAATAGTCATGGTTGTGAACGTAAGACACGTCTTCTGGTTTCAATCTTTTGGGAGTGGTCCTGTTTGGTCTACTCATGGATACTTTAACTTGTAATTTTTTCTTGTTGTATCTTTGTGAGTACATCAAGAGGAGGAGTTGGGTTTATTTCATTCCTTAAGTGGACGATAAAGACGACAAGAAAAGCAAGTAGACGGTAATAGACTGTGAAAGAATGACTTATGAATTATAATATAATGATATATTGCTGTTACTCCTAGCTTTAACGTCTTTGTGTGCTTGTAAGAACTTAATTATAATCGTTAAGAACTATATCTAATCCGTTGCTCTTACATATGGACTTCTTTATATTTTTATATCATATCAATTTAAAAAAAGCACTAAATCTTGCATGTCATGAGCATCGACTTCTATTTGTTATATATCGAAATATTAATTGAAAAACACTGTAACATATAGGTTTATGTCACTTGCCAAATGTTTGTGAAGTCTGATTGAACAGTCAGTAGTAGAACAATTAAGATTAAAGAAATGAACATTCGTAGGTGAACTTACCATGTCAGCACAACACAAACCTAACATGGCCAAATTGGATACCAGAAAAATCTTTAAAAATTGCAAATCGTCCATATCGCTTCTTGGAACCTGCAAAATAAAGTATCTTTGTTGGTTGACCGCAGAGGAGCCCAAAATATAAATTGTCAGTTTATTTGACTTTTTGGCCTCATAAAAATCCTTAAAATGTGTAAGTAAATGAAAAAGAAAGAAAACTTTTCTGGGCGTATTAGCCCAAGGTTTAACCTTGTCCGCCGAAAAGTGAAATAATGGGGGTCAGTTAAAAAGTGTTTTGGAAGTAGAAAAAAC
Source organism: Tachypleus tridentatus (assembly GCF_004210375.1). Classification (NCBI taxonomy): domain Eukaryota; kingdom Metazoa; phylum Arthropoda; class Merostomata; order Xiphosura; family Limulidae; genus Tachypleus; species Tachypleus tridentatus. The sequence goes on along the minus strand of NC_134825.1, from coordinate 158,909,306 downwards.
AATAACAAAATATCGGAAGCACACAGTGATTGATCATGCGTAGTAAACGGAGCGAAGTTTGTCGCTAGCTCAGCTTTTAAACGTAGGTTTCGGTCGATAGCAGACACGTGGCATAACGTTAAACGAACTTGTGAAACCTTGTGTGATATCAATATAAATACCAACGACACATCGAGACGGAAGTATTGGGAGTCATATAGGAAGTTAACAATCGAGCCAAATTTACCATTAGATTCATTTTTAACAGCTGAACCTTTATCTTCACAAAAGTCCTGAAAACAAACAGATTAGACACCTGAACTGCCGAACTAAAGAATTTTGAGACCCTGTGCATTATGAGCAATCTGTTTCTTGTACCTAAAGCCAGACAGAGCAATGATATATATATAATCTATGAACAACATGTGAAATTCCTATGCTATCATTATTAATAAAAGACTCAAACCTTTATCGACAGAAACCACAAAAAAGTGCAAATATGTTCTTATTCTGATAACTTAATGTCAAATATAAGTAAGTAAAAAGATCTCGTTTCTCGCGCTATTGTTCTTATTGCAAAACATAACTCAATAATTAACGTTTGTGTTGTTAATTTGTGTCCGTTGTGCAATTGAGGTATTTTTGTGTCGGTGGTCGGGAACCCCTACCCCCATTTGAGCCAAAGGACTTGTTCAAGTACATATCAGCTTAATATGGGCTCGGGCGTCTGTCTATAATTATTGAAGTATCTAAGACGGAAAAAGCTCTTTTACCAGAACACACGTGCGCTATGGTTTAAATTGGATATATAAATCTAATTCATACTATTAGTAGTCATTAACTGTTTTATAAGTGATTTTTCTGTAAGTCGACACCAAGCAGAGTTTATATTCTTATGCAATATTCATATGAATTTTTTAAATGTAGTCACTATTACGAACTATATCACAACTTTAACTAGGAACTTATTTTATCCATTCTTTCTTTCTTTCTATTTATCCCCCTGGGCCTGGCATGGCCAAGCTTGTTAAGGCGTTCGACTCGTAATTCGAGGGTCGCGGGTTCGAATCCCGGTCGCACCAAATATGCTCGCCCTTTTAGCCGTGGGGGCGCTATAATGTGACGGTCAATCCCACTATTCGTTGGTGGGAAGATTGTTTATTTTTTGAATTTCGTGCGAAGCTACACGAGAGTTATCTGCGCTAGTCGTCCCTAATTTAGCAGTGTAAGACTAGTGGGAAGGCAGCTAGTCATCACCACCCACCGCCAACTCTTGGGCTACTCTTTTACTAACGAATAGTGGGATTGACAGCCACATTATAACGCCCCCAAGGCTGAAAGGGCGAGCATTTTTGGCGCGACGGGGATGCGAACCCGCGACCCTCAGATTACGAGTCGCACGCCGTAACACGCTTGGCCATGCTGGGCCTAGGTTGGGTCTATAAAAACACCAACAGTACAGTGTACAAAGCATTGAGTATGTACAGACTAGTCACTTAACATTCATCTATAACTGACTGATAACTTCTGTTCCCCCTCTGTTTTTAAGATTTTTAAAGGAACACTAGTTTTTTGTAAGAAGACATAGCTTCAAGGGGTAATAATAATATTGTTTACACTAGAATTATGGTGTTATTTCGATATAAAAGAAACAGAGCCCTAAGATGTGCCCGCTATCTTATTTAGTATTGTACGAAAGGTTTGGATACAGTATACTAACCCGGTTTTGTTGTAAGCTGTCAGTAGTTTAATAATAATAAATATTATAGATGGACTATTTCAAGCGGGTTTTTTCCTCTTTATAAATCTAACATACGTGATGATTTTTATGGGTTTTTTTTACATCCATACAGCCTTAGCAGTCAATCGTGTTATTTGAACTCAGCCTTTAATTTTTTTACGCCTATTTTTCCCGAACGTTCTATTAAAGCTTCGTGCAATTCCTTGCAATCCTTATTATGAAGTACTCATAACCATCATGATAAGTATAAACCTTTGTCTTTATATGAGAAATTAGTCTCAGTATAATAAAGTAACCAAAAACTAGCTTTCACATTTTAATAATTTCATACCAAAGGTGGTAATTTTTCAAAATTATATCGAACAAGACGTATTTTGGTGTAATGCTTTTAGCCCTTCTCTTATGTTGTCACTTTTATTACCAGTCATTACTTTCAACTACAGTTGATATGATTTATTAAAAGTGAAATTTCTTACGGGCAATCCTGTATGTAGGTGTAAAAAAAGCTTATATGTACCTATGTTTATGTTTGAATAACTTAAGTGCTTAAACGAGGGCGTTCTACTTCTTTGTTTTGTCTTGACAAAATATTATTGATTACTGCTTAGGATTAGCATTTACTGCTCTGAATAAGATAGTTCTTGGTTTTTACAATAACACTTGTTTCTCCGGTTTTACGAGCCAGAAGGAAACACTTCTCCCATTATTAAAGGATCACCGAAACTTGTTGAGCTTGATTTAAGCTGAACAATGTATCGAACAATCACGTTTTTATCTCAATCCATCATTTTCTCTTATTTAATTTTCTTTTTCACCGTCTAGAATGAACAAATCCGAGTGCATAATTCCTGAACCCTGGGTCTCCCTCAGCTAAAAGGTGCAGAGATGGAAACAAAGAGGTTTTTCCGCCTCAGGTCAATTGATTCGGAACTTATGCACAAAATTATAAAATGGATGTAATAATTTGTTTAAGACGGTTAATGCCATCTAAAAGAAGGTTCAGGTGGATAATATAAAAACGTATCTCTCTTTTTTTTTTCCTCAAAGTTAACCGCTGTATAACGTAATTGTAGCTGACCTCAGTGGCACCTGGTTGTTTGAAACGTATGAAAATAAAGATAAATTAACATTTCTGACAAACGATATATATATATATATAACAGATTTACTGGAACCAATAAATAATATATTTAAAGGCTACATATAATTCTACGAGGACAGGTTAAATATCCGAAACACGACATATAACGGTTGCTATGGAATATTACTTGAATAATTAAACTTTGGTTTTTTTTGGGAAACGTAATGAATAGTTTGAACTATTATTATTATTTTGTATTCTGAAATCTTCTATTTCATACTTCTGTCTGTTTGTTTTAAAATTTTCGTTTGAAGCATAGCCGTTCGTAATTTTTAACTGAATAAAGAGAAAGCATCTAATCAACAGCACCCACGTCAACTCTTGAAATACTGTTGTCCGAACAGTGGGATTTGATGACCGTCGTTCTTGTAGAGCATCAACGTTTCCCAAGCGTAAAACGCAGTTTTGTTGTTGTTTTTTAGCGGAAACGAGACACGAACCAAGAGCCATCAGGTTTCTTAAACATCAGTTAGGCTTGGCCCTAAGCACCATCAGAAAAATGTGTTTGATACGGTAGTTTGTTTATTTTTGTTTGTGTTTTTTCTTTAAATTTCAGCGCAAAGTAACATCAGGACGACCTATGCTAGCCGTTCCTAATTTGGCAATGTAAGACTAAAGGGAAGGCAGCTAGTCATCACCACCCACCGCCTACTCTTGAGCTATTTCTCGTAAAACTTTGCGCGAAATTAAAGAACGAACGAACGAAATCCTTCCTCCATCTCAGTAGGGAAAACGAAAATACAATAATAAGTCTAACATTTGTAGAAAGCTGGAACTCAAGCTGAAACAAAATATCAAGTTGTAATTATATTTGTAAAAAGAGTTTTGGAAGCATGACATCCTGTTGTGTATTCTAGTTCGACTTTTAATTGCTGGAGATTTTAGTCAAAAACAACGTATTAATAGTCCTTGTTGTATTATTTTAAATTACTGTAATTCAGATCGATAATCGTCGCGAAAAAATAATTGAGAGCAGTGACTTTCAGTTTTCGCCATAATGATAGTTTTCAAAGCAGTCAAACGGAGCAATAAACGCGGTTTCTTAGCGATTCTTACGTTTATGTTATGCAGCAAAAAACGCGTTTTCGAAGCGATTCTTAAGTTTTAAGTTATTTTAAATATATAAGTATAGTTTAACCCTTTTATTACTGCACATACTGCACTTTCACAAAAATGTTAACTCGTAGCTTTGATCTACTTATTAAAATATAAACAATATAATATGTAGTGTTCCTGAAACCTCTTTATAAAGAAACAAATAGTTAATTATAACGTAAGTGTTTGGGCCCGTTATGGCCAAGTGGGTTAAGGCGTTCGACCCGTAATCTGAGGGTTGTGGGTTCGAATCCCAGTTGCACCAAATATGCTCGCCCTTTCAGCCATGGGGGCGTTATAATGTGACGGTCAATCCCACTATTCGTTGGTAAAAGAGTAGCCCAAGAGTTGGCGGTGGGTGGTGATGACTAGCTGCCTTCCCTCTAGTCTTACACTGCTAAGTTAGGGACGGCTAGCACAGATAGCCCTCGAGTAGCTTTGTGCGAAATTCAAAAACAAACAAACAAACGCAAGTGTATCCATGAAGCGTAGTTATCACGTGATACTAAACGTATGTCTCTCGCAAGATATCAAAAAGTATTTATAGGCACATGTTTCCCTAAATAGCGACATGCTTATTAGTGTTTGCACGACAGCAGATACTAATTACCTGTGATATCAGATATAATAATAGAAATAATAAATCTGGAATATAAAATCCTGCAACTAGAAGTCGTAAAGAAGTAACCAAACAATGTTCACGAAACTGTAAGCATTATTTACTCAAGCTAAACATCTATGTCAGGTAAGTAATTATGGAGTGGTTTATTTGCAAGCTGAGAGTCTGGGGTACGAACTCCCCTCCCACCAAACATGGCCTGGCATGGCCAAGCGTGTTAAGGCGTTCAACTCGTAATTCGAGGGTCGCGGGTTCGAATCCCGGTCGCACCAAATATGCTCGCCCTTTTAGCCGTGGGGGGCGCTATAATGTGACAGTCAATCCCACTATTCGTTGGTAAAAAAGTAGCCCAAGAGTTGGCGGTGATGACTAGCTGTCTTCCCTCTAGTCTTACACTGCTAAATTAGGGACGACTAGCGCAGATAGCTCACGAGTAGCTTTGCGCGAAATTCAAAACAAACAACAAACCCATCAAACATACTCGCCCTTTCAGCCATAGGTGCTTTATAACGGTGCAATGAATCCCACTATTATTATTTTATTGAATAACTCAAATTTAGATAATCTGTTTACTAAGCCTTGAACTTTTGAAACATTAACAATAATGACATAGGTTTTATCTGGCGTATACGTTTTTACCCAGTTGGTGCGGAATTACATTGACAACATAAAGAAGTGGTACACAAATAAATTCAGCATTCAATGTTTACTACAAATATATTTAATATATTTAATATAAATATATTACGAGTCGAGTGCTTTAATCATCTGGCCATGCAGGGGGCTTGTGGAAATCGTAAAGGAAAATTTAATTTCTGGAATTAACTGACCATATATCGTTTCACGGAAAAGAATTTCTAAGTTAATATTTACTCAACGAAATATATTTGTAGTAAACATTGAATGCTGAATTTATTTGTGTACCACTTCTTTATGTTGTCAATGTAATTCCGCACCAACTGGGTAAAACGTATACGCCAGATAAAACCTATGTCATTATTGTTAATGTTTCAAAAGTTCGAGGCTTAGTAAACAGATTATCTAAATATGAGTTATTCAATAAAATAATAATAGTGGGATTCATTGCACCGTTATAAAGCACCTATGGCTGAAAGGGCGAGTATGTTTGATGGGTTTGTTTGTTTGTTTTGAATTTCGCGCAAAGCTACTCGAGGGCTATCTGCGCTAGCCGTCCTAATTTAGCAGTGTAAGACTAGAGGGAAGACAGCTAGTCATCACCGCCATCTCTTGGGCTACTCTTTTACCAACGAATAGTGGGATTGACCGTCACATTATAACGCCCCCATGGCTGAAAGGGCGAGCATATTTGGTGCAACTGGGATTCGAACCCACAACTCTCAGATTACGAGTCGAACGTCTTAACCCACTTGGCCATAACGGGCCCAAACACTTACGTTATAATTAACTATTTGTTTCTTTATAAAGAGGTTTCAGGAACACTACATATTATATTGTTTATATTTTAATAAGTAGATCAAAGCTACGAGTTAACATTTTTTGTGAAAGTGCAGTATGTGCAGTAATAAAAGGGTTAAACTATACTTATATATTTAAAATAACTTAAAACTTAAGAATCGCTTCGAAAACGCGTTTTTTGCTGCATAACATAAACGTAAGAATCGCTAAGAAACCGCGTTTATCGCTCCGTTTGACTGTTTTGAAAACTATCATTATGGCGAAAACTGAAAGTCACTGCTCTCAATGATTTTTCGCGATGATTCTCGATCTAAATTACAGTAATTTAAAATAATGCAACAAGGACTTTTAATACGTTGTTTTTGACTAAAATCTCCAGCAATTAAAAGTCGAACTAGAATACACAACAGGATGTCATGCTTCCGAAACTCTTTTTACAAATATAATTAAAATTTGATATTTTGTTTCAGTTTGAGTTCCAGCTTTCTACAAATGTTCGACTTATTGTATTTTCGTTTTCCCTACTGAGATGGAGGAAGGATTTCGTTCGTTCGTTCTTTAATTTCGCGCAAAGTTTTACGAGAAATAGCTCAAGAGTAGGCGGTGGGTGGTGATAACTAGCTGCCTTCCCTTTAGTCTTACACTGCCAAATTAGGAACGGCTAGCATAGGTCGTCCTGATGTTACTTTGCGCTGAAATTTAAAGAAAAAACACAAACAAAATAAACAAACTACCGTATCAAACACATTTTTCTGATGGTGCTTAGGGCCAAGCCTAACTGATGTTTAAGAAACCTGATGGCTCTTGGTTCGTGTCTCGTTTCCGCTAAAAACAACAACAAAACTGCGTTTTACGCTTGGGAAACGTTGATGCTCTACAAGAACGACGATCATCAAATCCCACTGTTCGGACAACAGTATTTCAAGAGTTGACGTGGGTGCTGTTGATTAGATGCTTTCTCTTTATTCAGTTAAAAATTACGAACGGCTATGCTTCATACGAAAATTTTAAAACAAACAAACAGAAGTATGAAATAGAAGATTTCAGAATACAAAATAATAATAATAGTTCAAACTATTCATTACGTTTCCCCAAAAAAACCAAAGTTTAATTATTCAAGTAATATTCCATAGCAACCGTTATATGTCGTGTTTCGGATATTTAACCTGTCCTGGTAGAATTATATGTAGCCTTTAAATATACTATTTATTGGTTTCAGTAAATCTGTTATATATATATATATATATTTCGTTTGTCAGAAATGCTAATTTATCTTTATTTTCATACGTTTCAAACAACCAGGTGCCACTGAGGTCAGCTACAATTACGTTATACAGCGGTTAACTTTGAGGAAAAAAAAAATAAGAGAGATACGTTTTTTATATTATCCATCTGAACCTTCTTTTAGATGGCATTAACCGTCTTAAACAAATTATTACATCCATTTTATAATTTTGTGCATAAGTTCCGAATCAATTGACCTGAGGCGGAAAAACCTCTTTGTTTCCATCTCTGCACCTTTTAGCTGAGGGAGACCCAGGGTTCAGGAATTATGCACTCGGATTTGTTCATTCTAGACGGTGAAAAAGAAAATTAAATAAGAGAAAATGATGGATTGAGATAAAAACGTGATTGTTCGATACATTGTTCAGCTTAAATCAAGCTCAACAAGTTTCGGTGATCCTTTAATAATGGGAGAAGTGTTTCCTTCTGGCTCGTAAAACCGGAGAAACAAGTGTTATTGTAAAAACCAAGAACTATCTTATTCAGAGCAGTAAATGCTAATCCTAAGCAGTAATCAATAATATTTTGTCAAGACAAAACAAAGAAGTAGAACGCCCTCGTTTAAGCACTTAAGTTATTCAAACATAAACATAGGTACATGTAAGCTTTTTTTACACATACATACAGGATTGCCCGTAAGAAATTTCACTTTTAATAAATCATATCAACTGTAGTTGAAAGTAATGACTGGTAATAAAAGTGACAACATAAGAGAAGGGCTAAAAGCATTACACCAAAATACGTCTTGTTCGATATAATTTTGGAAAATGACCACCTGTGGTATGAAATTATTAAAATGTGAAAGCTAGTTTTTGGTTACTTTATAATACTGAGACTAATTTCTCATATAAAGACAAAGGTTTATACTTATCATGATGGTTATGAGTACTTCATAATAAGGATTGCAAGGAATTGCACGAAGCTTTAATAGAACGTTCGGGAAAAATAGGCGTAAAAAAATTAAAGGCTGAGTTCAAATAACACGATTGACTGCTAAGGCTGTATGGATGTAAAAAACCCCATAAAAATCATCACGTATGTTAGATTTATAAAGAGGAAAAAACCCGCTTGAAATAATCCATCTATAATATTTATTATTATTAAACTACTGACAGCTTACAGCAAAACCGGGTTAGTATACTGTATCCAAACCTTTCGTACAATACTAAATAAGATAGCGGGCACATCTTAGGGCTCTGTTTCTTTTATATCGAAATAACACCATAATTTTAGTGTAAACAATATTATTATTACCCCTTGAAGCTATGTCTTCTTACAAAAAACTAGTGTTCCTTTAAAAATCTTAAAAACAGAGGGGGAACAGAAGTTATCAGTCAGTTATAGATGAATGTTAAGTGACTAGTCTGTACATACTCAATGCTTTGTACACTGTACTGTTGGTGTCTTTATAGACCCAACCTAGGCCCAGCATGGCCAAGCGTGTTACGGCGTGCGACTCGTAATCTGAGGGTCGCGGGTTCGCCTCCCCGTCGCGCCAAAAATGCTCGCCCTTTCAGCCTTGGGGGCGTTATAATGTGGCTGTCAATCCCACTATTCGTTAGTAAAAGAGTAGCCCAAGAGTTGGCGGTGGGTGGTGATGACTAGCTGCCTTCCCTCTAGTCTTACACTGCTAAATTAGGGACGACTAGCGCAGATAACTCTCGTGTAGCTTCGCACGAAATTCAAAAATAAACAAAACAAACAAGTAGACCGAACTTTTATATTATGTATGAAGTGAAGGAACAGAAAGCGTCAATACCAATAATATTAAATTTTATTAAGCAAATTCGTAGAATAATTACTTTATTTAAAGCGATGTTTTAAAAGTATATGGTTTAGTTGAAAGGGCTGCTTTTCTAATGGTAAAATGTTATACGCATGATCTGTATCTCTGTCTTGGCATATGTATTTGCTCATTTATTATGCATTATACATCGAGAGTTTATATACAAAGAAACAATAAGTGTTCGCCATATTCTCAAACAAATCTCTATTACAATCTCCAGCTGTAACTTAGGACTTTACATCTCAAACTAATGTGATCAAATGGTTAATAGGTACAGTAAATCATCATGAACTGTATCAGTTAACTACGAGCTACGTTTATTATAATTACAATGTATTTTTATACTATGTTTTTGCTACCATAACAAGGACATGTTTTCTCTCGTTGATTCCACTCGCTGCTTCTGTTACTCTCGGACGAACACGTTATACACCAGGTGAACAGCATTCTGCCTTTCCTTTCAGCTGTTATCTTTAGGAAACGAACGATATTCACGAGAAAGAAAAATTAGAGTGAATACCATTAATACGCTACACCGTTAACGATTATAATGTCATAGCAGAAGAGGTAAGATCTGAATACGCTATGATGCGCACGATTTGAAGAACATTAAGTCAGAGCGATATGTTTATACAAACTAGCCTGATTTTAAGAACGCAATCCATTATTGCTAATCTAATGTTCGATACAGCCTCGGCCTTTTTGAAGTCATACAAACGTGAAACAGAGGAAGAACGAAATTGTAGGTGGACTCAGTAGATAGCGTGATGCGGTTTTGCTAAATTGAAGCACACATACATGAAACAGTATGTCAACAACACCATATCTGCTATATGCAGTGCCGACGAGGCCTTTCGGATAATACCGGAGACCACCAAGCAGTACCTAAAATTTCCTTTAAGAATAGATACACACTTTTTTTTTTTTTTAGGATTTTGAGATTCTTAGACATCCTACATGAACAAAGAATCGGAGTTATGTTTTGGTTACACACTGAGTTACAAGCACACATGTCAGTATAAACAAGAACAAACCACGGCTCAGATTGGTTACTTACTGAGGCACGTGTAATACGTTTCCGTATAAACCAGAGTAAAGCTAGACATCTGATTGGTTACACATAAAGTTAGATGTGTTTAAACGTCAATAAACAGTTTGTTTGTTTGTTTGTAATTAAGCACAAAGATGGGCTATCTCTGCACTACCTACCACGGGTATTGAAACCCTGTTTCTAGCAGTATGAGTCCGCAGATACACCACTATGCTACTGGTACAACGATATAACGAAAGGAAAGTTAGACACATGACAGTGAAATATTTTAATTTTTATGGTGCAAATGTGTTTTTTTTTCTCGAAACAACTTGCACATTGCTCCGAAGAGCCTTGTTTTATGTATGATCACAGGGAGCAGGACTGGAGAATCACAGGGAGCAGGGCTGGAGATAGCAATGAGAAATCTGCTCTCAAATTTTGACCCAGTAAAGAAATACCTCTCTGAATGGGAAACAGAGATTTTAGTATAATTATCAGAGAAAGTCACCGTTTCAACTCTCAAGTCAATACTCATGATTAACATAGCTTCTTAGGTTCGAATTTGTTCCGCTACCTATAGGTAAGGTCTGGGACTGTCGTGCACGTACGTGGGATCTTTAGTATCCAAAAACGACGTGTTGGAACTGACTTTATCGTACATAATCTCCAAGTGAGTAAACGTGTTAGTTTTCAGAATCACTGTTGCATTTAGTGATCGTTAAATGTCGTTATTCTGGTTTATTGTCCTTTCTGTCTTTGGGTGGTTATTTATAGCTTAGAAATGTGTCGAACATCTGGAAAATATGTGACGTCATTCATGCTACATCCTTCCCCTATTCTCAGTTTAGAGTGAAACCCAGTTTTCTTTTGCTCTCCTAGAGCTACAGAAATATTCATCTACGTAGTTACGTCTCTATAATCAACTCTTTTCTCAACACTTTTATTGCTATTGAAAAATGATTTTAATATTGCATCCACGTGACCTGGAGTGACACAAAACTTTAGAGAGGAAAACTGTCAGTAAATACAAATAGCCGTACAAGCTGTGGATCTGTGTAGGATAATATATATTATAATTACATAATTTATGTTCGCATGTTTACCTAGGCATGTATCGACCTACGGTGAACTTTATGTTGCTGCTCTATCACGCGGTAGCATCGTCACTGCGCGCTCGACCATGTAATTTCGACCGCAAAAAGAGAGAGAGAAAAAAGAGCCCTATTTCCCAACAAATATCTCTGACTACCCCTCACTCTATCCCCCTCTTGATGTGTCTTTGTAATTCTTGGTCCTGACCGGTCACCATGGCGGTCGTTAGGTTGTGATTACGGAAGAATGTAGTCTCAGTGAGCAGGCTGTCTTAAAGTAATAAAAACAAGAAGTCGCGTGAGGGAATTGGTAGTGGGAGTGGATATACGAAGACTTTAAGCTTGTAATTTGCTGGAGCCAGTCCTCGTGTATCGAACTGAGTTCCTGAAACATTCGAGTGCCTTCTGGATAATTCTAGTAATTGTGTCGAACAGAAGGTTTTAATATTAATTTGTTGACTAGATCTCTGATGACATACGTTGCTTGTTTGTTCATAAGTGCAGGATGCTATTAGGCATCTGGTCACTTAGCTCGTACACTTTTCTTCTCAGACATTACAGTCTACAGAAAATTTGTTTGTCTGACATCAGTCCTGTAATCTTTCTGAGCAGTAATCAACTGAGGAAGTACCGTGTTATCTTGCTTTTGTTGGCACAGAGTCCTCTTTTGCATGTGCCTTCGCTTCTTTTGAGATCTCAGCAAATTGTCGAATGGAAATTGCAGTTTTCGACGCAAGTGTATTTTATAATTTCAAGAATCAAATTAGAGTTAATTTAGAAAAGAAAGCAACTTCCGGGAACCTCGTGCTTTTCTGTCTCGTGAGATATCTACTGACGAAATGCTACTGCAAGAGAGTTACATTTTAGATTCTTGAGCCCTCGTAATAAAAGCTCTCGTAAATGCAGTTTTGTTTTTCTTTACCCCTGTTTCGATATTAATGCAGTAATGTTAGTTTCTCTAATACTGGTTAGAAAAATAAATAGGTAAATGAAACTTGATATACATCAGTAAATTCTAATTGAGAAAAGCTACCCACATAGACCAGAACATTAACCTACTAAACTCGTGGTGAGCTATACAACATTAACTGCAGTTTTAAAAAGTAGCTTTATTTATACAATGTTTTGAAGAGAATTGAAGCAATATCTCCAAAATGGAACATTTGAAGCTTAAACACTTTCTCACGAAAGGAATGATCAGTTTAGGTTGTTTCTTTTGGACGAAACTACGCAAGGACTATCTGAGCTAGTCGTCCCTGATTTCTAGGTGACAGACTGGAGGAAGACTGCTAGTCGATACTACTCACTGCTAACCACTCTTTTGCGTTACATTTTAACGCCTCCAAGGCGAAAACGGCGAGCATATTCGGTATGACGGGGATTCGAATTCGTGACTCGAGTGCTCTAACCACCAGTTCGTTTGTTTTGAATTTCTCTAGCCGTCCCTAACTTAGCAGTGTAAGACTAGAGGGACGGCAGCTAGTCACCACCACCTACCATCAACTCTTGGGCTAATCTTTTATCAACGAATAGTAAGATTGACCGTTACATTATAACGCTCCCATGGCTGAAAGAGCGAGAATGTTTGGTGTGAGGGTGATTTGAACCTGCAACCCTTAATTATCCTAACCACCGGACAACAAGATCACAAGAGAGATTTGATCCTGACCAATTTATTGGTGAATCTATTACACCATCTGATCTTCCCTGCTAGGAATTATGTATATCATAAATCTGCAGCATCTCGTAAAATCACATCTAGCACTAGATAAATCTTATGTTTCCTATTGTTCTATCCATTTATATTTCAGCTTTTATTTTTACATGCATACTTGTAGAAGTATTAATAAATTCATTAAGTTTTTTTTTCGTTTTGTTTATGCTCAATTTACTAATAAAATACAAACGTTTCGTCAGTGAGATTTGGTATGTATAACCGTAATAAAACTTTGAGATAGCATGATTTTGCCCAAGTGATATCAAACATCTTGTATATCTCGAGATTCACTCTCTCAAGTTATGATGGTTTCTTATGTACTTCATTATTTACACCAGTATAAGCTTTGCAAGATTTCAGAAACTCGAAGTTTTTAAGACATTTCTGGGTGTTTACAACAGAGAGAAATATTTCAAACTAAAATTATATTGTCCACCAACATCTGAACTATTATAAATATGTGTTGTACGGACTCCAAAATGTCACATAATTATCCTTACATTTATCTATAACACAATCAGAAAAAAAAAACAACAAAAAACAGCTAACGCTGATACAAAAATTATAATATCCCAGAAAGAATTTATCCACCAGGCTACATACTAGCCCTAGTATTATAGTGTTGAGTAGGGCTTTCTTACAGGATACCTAACTCTTTAGCATCAAGTCATAATGTGTTGGAAATAATAATAATTTATCCACCAGGCTACATACTAGCCCTAGTGTTGAGTAGGGCTTTCTTACAGGATACCTAACTCTTTAGCATCAGTCATAATGTGTTGGAAATAATAATAATTTATCTACCAGGCTACATACTAGCCCTAGTAGTATAGTGTTGAGTAGGGCTTTCTTACAGGATACCTAACTCTTTAGCATCAGTCATAATGTGTTGGAAATAATAATAATTTATCTACCAGGCTACATACTAGCCCTAGTAGTATAGTGTTGAGTAGGGCTTTCTTACAGGATACCTAACTCTTTTAGCATCACTTTATAACGTGATTAATCTTGTATTGTTAGGTGCGTTTTAATATAATTTCTAACCTGATACATCCATATGTCAGCCAGAGGGAAGGAATAAGATGGTATTTTAACTTGTATATAATCTGTCTTTAAATAGAAAAGAACTTAGAAACACATCTGAAAATTCGTTATGCCCATTCTATAGCTACTTTTTCAAAACTATAGTTTGCTGCCACTAGCACTCTAGAAAATCTGTGTTTTGAAAAACAAAGATAGCTTTCTGATATTTATCGTCTAAAGTGGCTACAATTATTAACTGAATACAGGTATGTTTACTTTCAAACTAAGGTATGTTTACTTTCAAACTAAGGTATGTTTACTTTCAAACTAAGGTATATTTACTTTCAAACTAAGGTATATTTACTTTCAAATTAAGGTATGTTTACTTTCAAACTAAGGTATGTTTACTTTCAAAGTAATATATGCTTACTTTCAGACTAAGGTATGTTTACTTTCAAACTAAGACATGTCTACTTTCAAACTAAGGTATGTTTACTTTCAAACTAAGACATGTCTACTTTCAAACTAAGGTATGTTTACTTTCAGACTATCAAGTACATTGTTTTGATATAGGGAAATGACTGTAAACATTAGAAAATCTACAAACAGACTTCAGTGATGGACTGTCAAATTTGGATAATATATTTCCCTAAGTACAAAACCAATGACTGAAAATGCATCTGTATTATAGAACATATAGAAAAAAATTATTGTTCTTATAAATTTGAGTATCTTGGATGAATTAAGTCAAGTGGAGATATAAAAAACTGAAGTCAAGTAGAGCTATTACCATGTTGAAGTCACGTGGAGCTATAGCCAAGCTGAATTTAAGTGGAGCTATAACTATGCTGAGGTCAAATGAAGCTATAACCATGTTGAAGTCACATGGAGCTATAACCAAGTTGAAGTCAAGTCGAGCTATAACTATGTTGAAGTCATAAGGAGCTATAACCAAGTTGAACTCATGAAGAGCTATATCCAAGTTGAAGTCAAGGTGGAGCTATAACTATGTTGAAGTCATGAAGAACTATAACCAAGCTGAAGTCAAGCTGGAGCTTTAACCGTGTTGAAGTCAAGTGGAGATATAAAAAACTGAGGTCAAGTAGAGCTATAACCATGTTGAAGTCACGTGGAGCTATAGCCAAGCTAAATTTAAGTGGAGCTATAACCACTATAACCTCAATATGCTGAGGTCAAATGAAGCTATAACCATGTTGAAGTCACGTGGAGCTATAACCAAGTTGAAGTGAAGTCGAGCTATAACCATGTTGAAGTCACGTGGAGCTATAACCAAGTTAAAGTCAAGTCGAGTTATAACTATTTTGAAGTCATGAGGAGCTATAACCAAGTTAAAGTCATGAAGAGCTATATCCAAGTTGAAGTCAAGGTGGAGCTATAACCATGTTGAAGTCAAGTGGAGCTATGACTATGTTGAAGTCATGAGGAGCTATAACCATGTTGAAGTCCCGTGAAGCTATAACCATGTTAATATCACATGAAGCTATAACCATATTGAAGTCACGTGAAGCTATAACCATGTTAAGATCACATGAAGCTATAACCAAGCTCAGACCATAACAGTGTTAGTTTTATTCTCCTCCTCCACTGATATTCGAATTTTCGGTCTTCATATGTTACATATTCAAAATGAATTTTGTGCTAGAAAACTGAGATATAAATATTAAAAAAGCAGAGGGCGCTAAGAAATTACTAATTTATGCTTGATATTACATTCCTAATATTTTATTAGGTTATGTTAAACAATCTGCTCATTGTCCATCGCGAAGAATACATCCTAAACTTTTAGCGATATAAGAACTCAAGTCTATCATTGAGTCATCAGGGTACAAGATTTTAAGAGAGCGAGAAAAATTATTATCCCTCGCCTCGAATTTCATTATTAGAGAAATGATGAAATTAGCCTAAAATATAAAATTCACAAAAATAATGCGTGATACATAGCATAACTTTGATACACGTTTAAGTTGAAAGTATATACAAAGTGCCAAAAACTTTCACTGGATTGGAAATTTCTCTGAAGGCTTTTATGTAGAATTATTTGTTTATCAAAATAATCACTGATACGCTTTAAGTAATACTTGATTATTCAACAACCATTTTAGTAAAGAGTTACATCCGTATTACTCCTATATTTTACTGATGACGTCATATTTTAGTGTAATAAGACGAACCTTCCACTCCCTGAGCAATCATGCTGTGAGTAATATATATACATTCGGTTTGAAATACTTGTTTTATAAGTTACAGAAGAAAAGATACTCTATTACCAGACACACCTCAACTTCGTTAACTCTGATGAATATTGTCTCGTGTGTGGGCTGCCTGTCACCCCTTGGGCGGGAATGGGGGTTTAATCAATGAAAAGACAACGTGTGGTATTGTTACTCATAGCCGGCGCTATAGTTACCATAACGCACTTCATAAGTGAAAATGTGTTTTGATGACACGCGCTCAAACAGACCAATAGAGTAAGGCCGATACATAGCTGTTGAAAAATTCAAAAAAAAAAAAAAAAATCCCATAGAAGAACGTGGAAACGATATATAATTTAGCACTCTTGTTACGAAGAATTGTGGAAAATGTAAAAATACAATAAGAAAAAAAAAATGTAGCTGTATTATAATCTATGTATTGATTTGTATACCCATAAGAATACATATAAGTTCGCACGTGAATGCTGTATAAGATGATGTGTAAAACGGACATATTTGACCAATGAAACAACTATTCAACCAATCAGGTTTTGGTCGTATATATAATAAACTTTCAATGCGTTTCTAGAAAGGAGGACGAATAATAAAGACCAAAGACTGGTTTGTTAATTCGTATTTCTATGTGGTTAGAAAGTCGCTTACGGAAACAAAAACGTGTTCTTTAAGTTATGTAATCATTTGTTTGTTTGTTTGTTTTGGAATTTCGCACAAAGCTACTCGAGGGCTATCTGTGCTAGCCGTCCCTAATTTAGCAGTGTAAGACTAGAGGGAAGGCAGCTAGTCATCACCACCCACCGCCAACTCTTGGGCTACTCTTTTACCAACGAGTAGTGGGATTGACCGTCACATTATAACGAATTTACGGTTAAAAAGGGCGAGCATGTTTGGTGTGAAGGGGATTCAAACCCGCGACCCTCAGATTACGAATCGAGTGTCTTAACCACTTTGCCATTCCGGGCCGACAATATGATTTAAGACTGTAGCTCTGCGCGAAATTCAAAAACAAAACAATAAACAAAAGACTGTATACTGTTGATTGTTCGTATTTAAGCACAAAGCTACACTTTGGGCTATCTGTGCTCTGCCCACCACGAGTATCGAAATCAGGTTTTTAACGGTGTGAGTCTGCAGTGGGGGACGGGCAATCTTAAAACTACAGCAAAATTATATTTAGAACACTTCATATACACATATATGTGAAGTGGAAAATCATGGCAAAAAGGAATGTGATCTGACATTTTATGAGTTTCGGGAGCTCAAAAACCTTTCTTCGGAATAAAGTGCAATAAAAAGAGTGTACCAATACTTTAGACATTCTTTGTTATCTTATTTAAGTGTGTAAAGGAATACAACATACAATGTTACTCATGTTTTCTACACATGCTTATTTTGTAATGACGTAATGACTTTCCTCAGATAAAGTGCAAGAAGTGTTGCATATCATAGTATTTTAATCTTGTGGTTTTGAATTTACGATTCTAAGGACAGGAAGACTTTCTTCGGATAAATGCACAACACTTGTTGCATATCATAGTATTTTAATCTGTGGTTTTTTGATTTACGGTTCTAAGGGAAGAAATACTATCTTCGGTTAAATGTGCAACACTTGTTGCATATCATAGTATTTTAATCTGTGGTTTTGAATTTAAGGTTCTAAAGGCAGAAATACTTTCTTCAGATAAACGTGCAATATGTTGGTCATTTCTATGACCCGAAATAAGTGAAAAAAAGGAGTAAACATAGAATTTTATTCAATCTTGTTAATTAAAAATTTAAAATGTTTTTGATTATTCAACAATTTATTCATTTTAGTTGAATAATCAAAATAATTCATTGCTACAATAGCATTACTTTTGTCAGCTTTCGTAATCACTGAATTATTATTTAAGGGTTTAAGGGTTTTCAGAATAGCTTCGGTTATGTTAGGCTTAATACATTTAGATCTAGTTATCAGTTTTCTTATTTTCTTATAAAAAATTCATCCATTTTTGGTACTTATGTAATTTAGGCATAGCTGGTCTTATAACGAAATGATTCGATGCTGCTAATATCTTGAACCACTTGTTGTCTTTTCTCTTTCCTTCTCATTAAATGCTTTTCTAATAAACGTTTCCAGTTCTGTTTCGAAATTCAATGAAGTTGTTCTTTTTGGGAAAATGGAAAAATTGAGTCATTTTTATTAAACACCTGTGTATGAACTGGAATAGTTCAAGGTTGTGTGAATTTCCTCTCCAGTTGTGTATACTTAAGTGTCGTGTACAGTTGTACTAAGTACCTGATGATGGCGCTTTGCCAATGGCAAAACGCTATCCTTTTAAAAGATGCATATTTTAGCTGTTTTGGAATTTTAAATTCTCTATTGTTTGTTTATTTTTAATTTCACGCAAAGCTACACGAGGGCTACCTCCGTTAATTGTCCCTAATTTAGCAGTGTAAGACTAGAGAGAAAGCAGCTAGTCATCACCACCCACAGCTAACTGTTGGGCTACTCTTTCACCAATGAATAGTGCGATTGACCGTCACATATAAAGCCCCCACGGCTGGGAGGGCGAACAGGTTTGGTGCGACCGGGATTCGAACCCGCGACCCTCGAATTACGAGTCCAACGCGTTATGTATACTACTTGTATCTGTATACAGGTGTTACACGTAACCTAATGTTTTTTCGACATTCTATTGAAAATTATGGTTTCGTCTGCGTAACGAATCTCAAACAGCGAGGTTTATATAGAAACAACGTTTATGCATATCTATACGCTAGAGTAATGGTTAATAAGAACATTCGACCTATTCTGATACATTATGATGGAATTTAAAAAAACAGTCGAACATTCCAGAAAATATTTAGGCTGGTTTTAAGGATAAAGAAATATAAATAAATTCAGAAGCTTTTAACTGAAACATTACACCATATTTTTTGTTATAATCAACGCTGTATGAAACATAACTTATTTAGTCCAAGGCTACTGCATATCATATTATTTATTGTTTGTTTTGAATTTTGCGCAAAACCACACGAGAGCTATCTGTGCTAGCCGTCCCTAATTTAGCAGTGTAAGACCAGAGGGAAGGCAGCTAGTCATCACCACCCACCGCCAACTCTTGTATTACTCTTTTACCAACGAATAGTGGAATTGACGGTCACATTATAACGCCTCCACGGCTGAAAGAGTGAGCATCTTTGGTGTGACGGGGATTCGAACCCACGACCCTCGGATTACGAGTCGAGTGGCCTAACGACCTTACCATGTACAAGTAATTGTATAAAATATTTTGAAACGCGTGTAAATATTTTAAGTCTAAAATGAAAGTTCAATTAATAATTCTTACAATACAAAATTGGCAAAATGTTTTCAGCTTCTTCGTTATAATCTCTTTATAGAGATACAGGAAAAATTGAACTCATTTGTAATATACGTTGATAATATTTTTAGTATTATGATACAAGCGAGATCAGAAATATCAAGATTTGTTTATTGTGTATTGGTTCTAGTCAGAATCATCTTTTATATATGAACTAACACATGATCTATTTAAATAATACGCATCCATTCTCTGTCCGGAACTTTTCTCGCAAATCCTTCGATCAAACGCTACAAATCTCATGCCGTTAGAACGGTCTTTGTCCGAGGAACCCGGATTCCATATTAGATCTTAAATTCAGAATAACCGTAAACGGTTTTCCTTTGCGTTACGTATTATAATTTATCATGAAAGAGTTATCGATTCATTATGTTACGAACGTTACGTATTACGATTTCAAATAACCGGAGATTTGAAATTACAAAAATAATTAACTATTAATAAGTATCAAATTTATTATATTTACCAACAAGATTGATACACATAATTTTCATTCTTAATACGGATATATTGTAATAAATAAACAATAATCCAATTCATTATAACGGTTATTACAAATATTGGTTCATATACTTGTTTGTTTGTTTATTTGTTTGAAGTTAAGCATAACTCTGCGTGGCCTGGCATGGCAAAGTAGTTAAGACACTCTACTCGTATTCCGAAGATCCCTGGTTCGAATCTCTTTCACAACAAACATGCTCGCCCTTTCAGCCGTGGGGTCAATCACACTAATCGTTGGTAAAAGAGTAGCCCAAGATTTGGCGGTGGGTAGTGTTAACTAGCTGCCTTTCCTCTGGTCTTACACTGCTAAATTATAGACGGCTAGCGCAGATATCACTCAAGTAGCTTTGCGCGAAATTTAAAACAAACCAATCACGCTTGCTCTCGAAAATCTTCTACAACTGCAGAGAACATATGGGACTTAGGCAATACACATTTAACAATATACGTTATATGCACTTCTAAATATATATTTAACTGAAACAAACATTCATATAAATACATTATTGTAAATCTGTTACATTAATCATACTTTTCAATGCAGTGAATAAGGTACACGATGGCACCATGTTCTTGCCTTCACGTGATGACTGACTTGAATTCTAACTGTAGTTTTTCGTTTGCAAAGTATTTCACACAAACACACCTTCATTATAACTTTACCTGTAGTTTATTTTGAATTAATTTAGCTTCCGTTTATTTCATAGACTGCTATAAATATATTTTAGCTACTTTTCGCTTCATTACGGGTTTCATTCTTTGTTTTCATGAGTTGTTTGTAAAGCCCGTGTCATACACTAAACACTCAAACCATTTGATCGTACTCTGTATACCATTAGAAATACTGTCACTACATTTTACTGTTTGATTTAGATGTCGTTTCATTAAATAAAGGTACTTATGTGAATTTGTTTGTCTGACCATGTAAAAGTTTTTTTTTCTTTTTTGTTTTAAATAGACCAGGACTTATGTATCAAACAGGTCATACCTTTGAGAAAGCGTAACATAAAAGGTGTTTTTTTTTCAAGCTAAACTTACGATTCTGATACACTTTACGTATTTTTTAAGTGATAAAAGTCAAACATATGAAAACAAAGAGGCCACTCGTAACAAAATATTGTTAGTCGACTTTATGTGCACGTGTAACACTCATCAAATAATCACACCAAATTGGGCAAAATTATTTATCACATAAACAGTCTTAAAATTGCACTTTGACAACATCTAATAATACTTTTTCTACAATAAATCAATATAAAAATATTGTTCCTAAACAAAATATAATAGATAGCCATCTAGTGGCTTTTTTTATTAAAAAGTTTCATAGGATTCGAACAGTGCAAAGCTGAAAGAGCTGCTTCAAAAAAAAGTTATAATAAACAGTGTGTATCGTTATTATTATAATTCATACGCGCGTATTATACTTATTAATTGTATCATTATTGTTAAAAACAGTGAATATGTATTATACGTACATATTTTTACAGAAATATGACATTGTGTGGAATTGGAATTGGTTTCGAGTATTTCTGTTTATAAATTGCTTATGCAGTATAATTCATTTATTTACGTTATTTCTGTTCTATATTGTAGTTTTTGTTTTTCTGTTCTTACTAATGAAAAATTATTACGAGGCTACAACAAAGGAAATACATACAAAATTTAATATACCTAAAACGTCTGAACTTTTAAAAATAGGCTTTACCAGAATAAGGAGAAGAGATACTCATTTCTTTGCTCCAGGCTACCACAGATCCTGACCCACAATAACAGATCTGCGCTCCAGGCTACCACAGATCCTGGCCCACAATAACAGATCTGCGCTCCAGGCTACCACAGATCCTGGCCCACATTAACAGATCTGCGCTCCAGGCTACCACAGATCCTGGCCCACAATAATAGATCTGCGCTCCAGGCTACCACAGATCCTGGCCCACATTAACAGATCTGCGCTCCAGGCTACCACAGATCCTGGCCCACAATAACAGATCTGCGCTCCAGGCTACCACAGATCCTGGCCCACAATAACAGATCTGCTCTGGATACCACAGATCCTGGCCAGGATCTGCGCTCCAGGCTACCACAGATCCTGGCCCACATTAACAGATCTGCGCTCCAGGCTACTACAGATCCTGCCCCACATTAACAGATCTGCGCTCCAGGCTACCATAGAGCTTGATCTTGTCGACAGAATTATTAACTATTAAACTAAGAAGTATGTAACCAAGAGAGAGAAGATAATTCAACTGTCACGTGTATTGATATGTAGGAAAAAAAACTTGTAGTGAATTATGAAATGA
The DNA here is from genome assembly GCF_004210375.1 of Tachypleus tridentatus. Taxonomy (NCBI): domain Eukaryota; kingdom Metazoa; phylum Arthropoda; class Merostomata; order Xiphosura; family Limulidae; genus Tachypleus; species Tachypleus tridentatus. Next base: position 158,886,963 of record NC_134825.1, on the reverse strand, counting down.
AGAGCTGTATGTACATAAGGTATTTGGTATTTTCAACATGAATTAATCGAACAAGTAATTCGTGATGACGAGAAACCCGCTTCAAGTAAAAATGTATCTCAAGACGGCTGGTTTGGGTATTAAAACTTTAATTAAAACAAAGTAGAGAACAGACTGCTTCTCCTTATATAATAACTCAAACCAAAATTACACCAAAGTAAAGGAACACCTTTATACCTATATAAGTTAACCCTAACATATACTGCAACGCCCCCTACAATCCTGGACCCGTTTACACTCTCGTCCCTGAGACATATGCCCGGCAACAGTCAGTGCAAACTCTCTTTGTTAACCTGAAGATGACTTAAAAAAGTCGAAACGTTGTTCTCTGTTTTATTTAAAAAAAACATTTTAATACCCATATCAGCTGCCTTGAGATACAATTAATCGGACGGATCAGAAACCTTCAAAGTTCAATAAGAGCCATCCTTAATATATAGCTGCTGACCAGATGGAGTGAAACAGGTTAACAACAAATGCTGTTCCTGCAACTAGAATCTCATCTGAACAATACGATTGATTATTCCAGTTGACTGAAAATCCAAAATGAGTTCAGAAGTACATCAGGGCACGAACCTTGAACCCTCAGATCCGAAGCCCGAAGTGCTAACCGATAGGTAACGCACGTGGAATATTTGTTATGTATAATGCTACAAACTTCAATAAATTAAATATTTAGTGAATCATCAACTTAATTGATTAAATGATTCGTTTTATACCATTAATATTTTAAACCCGATATCACTGACAACTGCAGATAACAGTTGTATTTGTTTCTTTATAGTTGTAGATTTTAATTACATTTGTCCTTTATTTTACCCCACAGTATAACAGGTTATACTGTGTAGCTTCTTGCTTAACAGTAAACAATCTTTTTTGCTTTGAGGTGGGGCAATCCTCATATGGTTGAACAGCAAGCTAAAATGCTAAACTTGATTCTTGTGGTAAGCATAGCGTTAATAGCCAGTTGTGTAGTTTTGCGCTTTCACAAACAAAAGTGGCTTTGCTTTCAGAAATTGTTAACAGGCTAAAAATCCATGAGAAAAACATATTAGGTATTTCTGATACATTTACTCTGCGACGAGTAAAAGTGAGTACACCTAATTTAGTGGCCTCCAGTGTCTGAGGACTTAAAACGTTAGGAAATGGGTTTTGAAACCCATAATGGCAGAGCACAGGTAACCTTTTGTGTAACTATGTGCTTGACTACAAACAAACAAAACAAAAACCTAATTTAGCTAAGTACAAAACATTTATAGACACTTTACAGGAATATAAATACTCAAGAATTGCCAAAATTGATCATTGATCGACGTAAATAAGTTTCAGAGAATACTTCTGTTAAAACATGTTTCGAGTGGTAAAGAATGTATGCACCAATAAGACCATGACCAGGTGAATAAGGCACCCTACTGAGGATCGCGGGTTCGAATCCCCATCACACCAAACAAGTTCGCTCTTTCACTCGTGGGAGTGTTATAATGTGACGGTCAATTCCACTGTTAGTTCGTAAAAGAGTAGCCAAAGAATTTGACTAGCTGCTTTCTCTGTAGTCTTACACTGCTAAATTAGGTACAGCTTAGCACAGATAGCCCTCGTGCAGCTTTGCGCGAAATTCAAACCAAAAAAACTAATAAGGCTTAAAGAAGATACTAAAACGGAAAAAAAAATATTGTTTGTTTGTTTTTCAATTTCGTACAAAGCTACACGAGGGCTATATGTGCTAGCCGTTCCTAATTTAGGAGTGTAAGACTAGAAGGGAAAGCAGCTAGTCATCACCACCCACCGCCAACTCTTGGGCTACTCTTTTACCAACGAATAGTGGGATTGACCGTAACATTATAACGCCCCTACCGCTAAAAGCGCGAGCATATTTGGCGTGATAGGGATGCGAACCACCTGGTTATTCTGGGCCAGAAAATTTTGGTAAATATTCTTACTGTTATATTATCAATATGGGCTGAGGTCGGCTCAGTAGTAAGAGTGCCGGACAAAGAAGGGTTCGCGGACACGTTACTGAAAAAAAAAGTTCTCTTTCCGCACTTTGAAACGATGGTGCGTTATGAAAGACAAAAAATACTAATATTTCACTAGAGTGGTCCAAGAGTTGGCGTTCGGTAATGTTGATTAGCTGCCTCTCCACTTTCTATAATTTTGAAATGAGTGAAGGATACAACAAATTACCCTCAAGAACCCTTAAGCTAAATTCAACAAAAAAATTATAGTGACAGACACTACTACTTTTAGTTTATTTCACTGTTTTAATATTGGGACAAACTTTAATAGATTGTTCAATGTTTTACCGTTCTAATACTTCGACAAACACTAACATTTTGTTGAATGATTTAATGTTTTGATACCATAACAAACACGTTAATAGGTTGTTGAATGTTGTAATATTTTAATATTGGGAAAAATACTGGGTCAAACACTGGCAGTTTGTTGAATAATTTACTGTTTTGATATTTGGAAAAACACTAACAATTTTTTGAATATTTTAACTTCTTTAATAATTTGACGAACACCAACAGTTTATTGAATGTTTAACTGTTTTAATAGTAAAAAAACGCACATACAGATTGTTGAATGTTTTGCTCTTTTATTATTTGACAAACACTAACAGTTTATTGAATGATTTACTGACCTACTATTGTAAAATATTAACAGTTTGTAGAATGTTTTGCTGTTCTAACATTGAGAAAAACACTAATAGTTTGGTGAATGTTTTAACTCTTTTAAAGGTGAATTTACAAAAAAGAAAACTTTGCAGTCAAAAGAACTACTCATACTGATTAATTTTGCAGATTCACAATTTTTATAAAAACATATGTGCTAATAAATGAAACATAGAACTTGGTGCAAAAAGAGCCCTTTCCGAGCGGCAATCCGAACGTTTTAGTTTTTACGTTTGCCGCTAGGAAAGGTAATGTAACGTAATAGTTGCCAAATAAACCGCCAACGCCAGCCCGTTGAATGTAAATAAACATCTCAGTGCATACAGAGAAACAGAGACGGAGTCTGTTTTGACTTTGTGTTCTGAACAGTGTTGAGTAGCACCATATCAATTCAAACCTACTCTGAACGAACCGAGAACACTTACTTTTGACACAGATCTGACAAGTTCTAGTGATGAGGACAGTACCACGAGCGAGAGTAGTGGAAGTGTGAGTGATGTTGATAGCGCCCAGATCAGTTGCAAGTTCGTCATAGTAGAAGAATGGTAGGCCTAAGTCATGACAACAAATTATTTCGCGTGCAATTTTAAGCATCTCGAAACCTGTCTGGTGTTGATAAATTATTGGTATCACAGACTGGGTTTTATTTGTTTATACTTTGCCGACTATGGTAATTAATACTCGGCCCTTCCACAATCATTGTACCGGTTATTTATGACTCGTAACAAAATGAATTTCAATTATACGTCATAATTCTGTCTATAAAATTAAACTAGATGTAGCGGTCTGAATAGTTAATTTAATATTTATCATAAATGTATAATTTATATGACATATTCCGTATGTTTGTGCAAGGTGTGGTTGTGGTTTATGAGAGCAGATGCCAACCAGGAGAGAGCGTTTGTTGTCGCTCGTACGACAAGGTGTCAAACCGATTAAAAGTATGTAATCCGAAAAAAGCACTAATAGATTTACATAAAACACCAGCACTGAAAGGAACAATATGGTCGGCGCGCAACGAAGCGTGTTTAGCAACTATAACGCCATTGTAGTAAAACGTCACGGAAACAGCCGAACGACCGAGAGGAACTTAAATTCGAAGACCCGCATATTTTGTTTCATTTTTTACTCAAAACTAAAGTTTTTAAAAATATGGCAACCACACAGGAATTTTACCTAGCCAAAGTACAGCTTCTAAGGCAATTATTAAATTTGTTTAAAATTCACCTTTAATACTGCGACAAATACTAACACTTTGTTGAATGTTTTACTCCTTTAATACTGCGACAAACACTAAAGATCGTTGAATGTTTAACTGTTTTAATATTGTGACAAACACTAATTGTTTGTTGAATGTTTAAGCTATTTTACAAATGTGACAAACACTAACAGCTTGTTGAATGATTTACTGTTTTAATATTGTAACAAACACTTTAACAGTTTTTTTGTAATGTTTCAATATTGGGACAAACACTAATACTTTCATTAATGTTTTACTGCTTTAATATTGGGACAAACACTGAGTGTTTGTTGAATATTTTGCTGTTTTAATATTGAGACAAACACTAAAAATATTTTGAATGTTTTAACTCTATTAATAATGTGACAAACTGTAACAGTTTGTTGAATGTTTAACTGTTTTAATGTTGTGCAAAATTAACAGTTTGTTGAATGTTTAAGTGTTTTAATGTTGTGCAAGAGTTCGTTTAATGATTTACTTTTGTAATATTCTCACAAACACTGACAGTTTGTTTAATGTTTTACTATTTTGATAATGGGGCCAACACTTTCACAGTTTGTTGAATATTTTAATGTTTTAATATTGGGACAAACACGTTAACAGGTTGTTGAATGTTGTAATGGTTTAATATTAGGACAAACACTAACAGTTTCATTAATTTTTTACTGCTTTAATACTGGGACAAACACTTGCACTTTGTTGAATATTTTACTGCTTTAATATTGAAACAAACACTAACAGTGTGTTGAATGTATAACCATTTCAATATCATCACAATCATTTAGAGATTATTGAACGTTTAACTGTTTTATATTGTGACAAACACTTTAACAGTTTGTTGAAGGTTTCACTGTTTTAATGTGGGGACAAACACTAACAATTTCTTTAATGTTCTAACTCTTTTAATAATGATACTAACAGTTAGTTGAATGTTTTAACTCTGGTAATTTTGTGACAAACACTAAGGATTTTTGAATGTTTTAACTCTTTAAATAATTTCACAAACACTAACAGTTTCTTGAATGTTTCAACTGTTTTTAATATTGTGACACCCACTAACAGTTTGTCAAATGTTTTACTGTTTTAATATTGGGACAAGCTCTAAGAGTTTGTTGAATTGTTTTAATATTGTGACAAACACCGACAGTTTGATGAATTTTTACTGTTCTAACACTGTGGCAAAAACTAACAGTTTTTCGGATGTTTTACTGTTTTAATATTGGGACAAGTACTAACAATTTCTTAAATAGTTTACAGTTTTAATATTGAGACAAACACTGGCAGTTTCTTGAATATTTTAGTGTTTTAATATAGGGACAAACGCCAACAATTTTGAGTGTTTTAACTCTTTTAGTAATCTGACAAACACTAAGAGTTTGGTATATGTTTATGTTTTTTAATATTCCGACAAACACAAACAGTTTGGTGTATGTTTATGTTTTTTAATATTCCGACAAACACAAACAGTTTGGTGTATGTTTAAGTGATTTGATATTCTGACAAACACAAACAGTTTGTTAAGTGTTTTACAGTTTTAATATTGGGACAAACATTTTAACAGGTTGTTGAATGTTGTAATATTTTGATATTGGAACAAACACTAACAGTTTCATGAATGTTTTACTGCTTTGATGCTGGGACAAACACAAACAGTTTTGAATGTTTTAACTGTTGTAATAGTTCTAAAGTTTGTTAGATATTTTACTGTTTTACTATTGTGACAAAGAGAAACAAATTGTTGAATGTTTTACTGTTTTAATATTGGGACAAACACTAATAGTTTGTTTAATGTTTTGACTCTTTTTATATTGTGACAAACACTAGTTGATTGTTGAATATGTTACTTTTTCAATTTTGGGACAAACACTAACAATATTTCAATGTTTTAACTGTTTTAATATTGTGACAAACCCTAACAGTTTGTTGAATGTTTAAATATTGGGACAAACACTAGTTTTTGTTGAATATGTTACGGTTTCAATTTTGGGACAAACACTAACAGATTGTTGAATGTTTTAACTCTTTTAATAACAGTGACAAACACAAACATTTTGTTGAATGTTTAACTGTTTTAATAGTGTGACAGACATTAACAGTTTGTTGAACGGTTTTCTGTTTTAAAACAGTGACAAACACTAATAGTTTGTTAAATGTTTTAACTCATTTAATATTCTGACAAACATTAACAGTTTGTTAAAAGTTTTACATTTTAATATTGCGACAAACACAAACAGGTTGTTGAATGTTTTACTGTTTTAATATTGCGATATACAAAAACAGTTAATATTCGGACAAACACTAATATTTTTTTTTAATGATTCACTGTTTTAATATTGGGAAATACAAACAGTGTGTTCAGTGTTTTACACTTTTACAATTGAAACAAACACTAGCAATTAGTAGAATTTTTTATTGTTTTAATAATGAGCCAAAACTAACAATGTGTTGAATGTTTAAATGTCATAATATTGTAAGAAACAGTAACATATTTTTGAATGGTTTATTGTTTTAATAATGAGCCAAAACTAACAATGTGTTGAATGTTTAAATGTCATAATATTGTAAGAAACAGTAACATATTTTTGAATGGTTTATTGTTTTAATAATGAGCCAAAACTAACAATGTGTTGAATGTTTAAATGTCATAATATTGTAAGAAACAGTAACATATTTTTGAATGGTTTATTGTTTTAATAATGAGCCAAAACTAACAATGTGTTGAATGTTTAAATGTCATAATATTGTAAGAAACAGTAACATATTTTTGAATGGTTTATTGTTTTAATATTGTGACAAACACTAACAGTTTGTTGGATGTTTCACTGTCTTAATTTTGTAACAATCACTTCTACAGTTTATTAAATGTTTTACTGTTTTAATATTGGAGAAACACCTAAACGTTTGTTGAATGTGTTACTGTTTTAAAATTGGGACAAACACTTCAGTTTGCTGACTGTTTTACTGTTTTAAAATTGGGACAAACACTTCAGTTTGTTGAATGTTCTACTTTTTTAATATTGTGAGAAACAAAAACAATTTATTGAATGTTTTACCGTTTAATATTGTAGCAAACACTTAAACAGTTTGTTAAATGTTTTACATTTTCAATATTGGCACAAAGTCTAATAGCTTGCTGCATGTTTTACTGTTTTAATATTTGGACAAACACTATCAGTTTGTTGAATATTTTACTGTTTTAGTATTTTGACCAACACTTTCAATTTTGTGAATATTTTATTGTTTTAGTATGGTAACAAATACCATAACAATTATACAAATATGATATTAATAGTAAATAAGTGGTGTATATTGTAAATAATAGGTGGTGTATATTGTAAATATTTTAAAGAAATTTAATAACTTATTTCTATGTTTCTTAGTTTTGCTTTATTGGTATTGGTGATTCTGTTTTTAAACTTTTGTGGTGCTGCCACGTTGTTAAAATGTAAGGATTTCTTCACTGCATTGTTAAGAGTATATTCTGTTTATATAAAGATTAATTCTTTGTTTATCTTATACTACTAGGCCATGGCATGGTCTGGTGGTTAGGTTGCACCAAACATGTTCAACCTAACGTGGGGTTATAAGATTACGATAATTCTCAATATTCGCTGGTACAATAGTAGCCTGACATTTGGCGGTGGGAGACTTTCCTATGGGGTTTCTCTGCCAAATAGTCCTCGTGTAGCTTTGCGCAAAATTCAAACCTCAGTCTTTTTACTACTATGATAAAAGTGTTTTTATGGTGTTGAGATGAATGTTTTTTGTTTGTTTGTTGTTGTTGTTGTTTTTTTTTTGCTTTTATCCTATTATTCAGTATAAATGGCGGTCTCTATTCTTAGCCACCCTCACACGACCTTGCCACCAACATGGACGACCCCAACGTGATTGTATTTCGACCAAATGTCAGGTAAATCAGTTGGGAAAATATTAAATATCGTGTGGGCGGTATTCACCAGTCATTAAGTATCGGAACTTAACACAGCTGAAAATCATAAATTTCAGCAGTAATGAGACAACGTAAAGAACACGAGGTTTGCGATATGGTAAGTTTTATGTCTTAGTTTGTTTCAGAACATATCTTTATCATGATCTTCATAACAATGTCTAATCACGTGCTTTCAGAATGTACGGATGAGGCAATTTGAAAAATTAACCATATTTCTTCGTGTTCAACCCCATTTAAATATGTTATATTATTGTTACATATAAATTTCATACTCACTGAATTTTCGGTCCAGAATATTCGTCAAAGAACCGTTCTAACAATGAAGCTTCGAGTTTATAAGTAAAACTGTTGTTAATGCAATTTTGTCTAAAATTTACACATCACGAGTTAACAAATTGGTTATTTTTATTGAATGCGTAGCGTTGGGAGGAGGGAACAATATCAAATGCAAACGTTTGAAGATAGTTTATTTTTATTAATTTAAATATATTAATGTGCATATTTGTGTTAGTGTAAAATAAGAGATTTTAGAAAGATTCCTCTTTAGAAGAAAGTGAAAAACTTGTTTGACATTTGAGCCTAATTCTTTTAGAAATATGACAAGAAGAAAGCGAGAGTGTCAAATGTGACTCTTCAAAGTAAGCTAAACCTCGTTGAACTTGTCCCTCGCTAGTACAGCGGTATGTCTTCGGATTTACAACGCAAGATCAGGGATTCGATTCTCCGCGGTGGGCTTAGCAGATAGCCCGGCGTGACTTTGCTATAAGAAAACACACACACTCGTTAAACTTATTTCATTCAATGTGAAAGAAACTCATTAATTGAAAGTATAAAAACATAAGAGAACGTATAATAGTTAACCTGAGGAAGTTCTCCCAGAGATGCGCCTATAATTATTTATTTTTTCCACATGTGTATACTAGTACACAAATTACTAACCCATGTTTATGTAACACTATAACCAGCAATTAAAACAGCCTATAATTATTTATTTCTTCCACATGTGTATACTAGTACACGAATTACTAACCCATGTTTATGTAACACTATAAACAGCAATTAAAACAGTCTATAATTATTTATTTCTTCCACATGTGTATACTAGTACACGAATTACTAACCCATGTTTATGTAACACTAGAAACAGCAATTAAAACAGCCTATAATTATTTATTTCTTCCACATGTGTATACTAGTACACAATTACTAACCCATGTTTATGTAACACTATAAACAGCAATTAAAACAGTCTATAATTATTTATTTCTTCCACATGTGTATACTAGTACACGAATTACTAACCCATGTTTATGTAACACTATAAACAGCAATTAAAACAGTCTATAATTATTTATTTCTTCCACATGTGTATACTAGTACACGAATTACTAACCCATGTTTATGTAACACTAGAAACAGCAATTAAAACAGCCTATAATTATTTATTTCTTCCACATGTGTATACTAGTACACAAATTACTAACCCATGTTTATGTAACACTATAAACAGCAATTAAAACAGTCTATAATTATTTATTTCTTCCACATGTGTATACTAGTACACGAATTACTAACCCATGTTTATGTAACACTATAAACAGCAATTAAAACAGTCTATAATTATTTATTTCTTCCACATGTGTATACTAGTACACAAATTACTAACCCATGTTTATGTAACACTATAAACAGCAATTAAAACAGCCTATAATTTATTTCTTCCACATGTGTATACTATTTCTTTCACATGTGTATACTAGTACACGAATTACTAACCCATGTTTATGTAACACTATAAACAGCAATTAAAACAGCCTATAATTATTTATTTCTTCCACATGTGTATACTAGTACACGAATTACTAACCCATGTTTATGTAACACTATAAACAGCAATTAAAACAGTCTATAATTATTTATTTCTTCCACATGTGTATACTAGTACACAAATTACTAACCCATGTTTATGTAGCACTATAAACAGCAATTAAAACAGCCTATAATTATTTATTTCTTCCACATGTGTATACTAGTACACAAATTACTAACCCATGTTTATGTAGCACTATAAACAGCAATTAAAACAGCCTATAATTATTTATTTCTTCCACATGTGTATACTAGTACACAAATTACTAACCCATGTTTATGTAACACTATAAACAGCAATTAAAACAGCCTATAATTATTTATTTCTTCCACGTGTGTATACTAGTACACAATTACTAACCCATGTTTATGTAGGACTATAAACAGCAATTAAAACAGCCTATAATTATTTATTTCTTCCACATGTGTATACTAGTACACGAATTACTAACCCATGTTTATGTAACACTATAAACAGCAATTAAAACAGTCTATAATTATTTATTTCTTCCACATGTGTATACTAGTACACAAATTACTAACCCATGTTTATGTAGCACTATAAACAGCAATTAAAACAGCCTATAATTATTTATTTCTTCCACATGTGTATACTAGTACACAAATTACTAACCCATGTTTATGTAACACTATAAACAGCAATTAAAACAGCCTATAATTATTTATTTCTTCCACATGTGTATACTAGTACACAAATTACTAACCCATGTTTATGTAACACTATAAACAGCAATTAAAACAGCCTATAATTATTTATTTCTTCCACATGTGTATACTGGTACACGAATTACTAACCCATGTTTATGTAACACTATAACCAGCAATTAAAACAGCCTATAATTATTTATTTCTTCCACGTGTGTATACTAGTACACAAATTACTAACCCATGTTTATGTAACACTATAAACAGCAATTAAAACAGCCTATAATTATTTATTCTTCAGCCGAAACAAGTGTTCAAGCAAGTCGTATAAACAGCGGCCATTGTCCCATATAATCACGTATACCTTGTTCTATAGAATTTCTAGATAGCAGAGTACACATATGGGGTTGGAGCTTCCTAAAGATGACGGCAGAGGTCTCATCAAAGAATAAGAAAAGTTACCAAATCCAAAGCAAAAGTCTTCCATATTTATGGAGAAGTCCAATCTCAGAACATGTGTCACTTTCCCTTCCAGTTTTAAAACATATAACAGTATGTTATTTAATCCCAAATAAAGGAACTGTCTTCAAAACGAAAGCTCTCACCACATAACCAATCCTACGTTTTACTAAGGCACTAACGGGGAAAATTATTTCACACTGGAGTAGTTTATTAGGGCTCTCATTCACTTTCAAATTATATTGCTCTCTGAAGGTTACAAGTTACGTGAAAAGAAAAAACAATTCAATAATTATCGTCAAGTAATTGGTTACTTTGACGGTTAACTGAGGCGTGAAGACACAAACACGTTTCTTTTTGTTTTATTTTAATTTCGCGAAAAGCTACACGACGGCCATCACCACCTACCGTCAACTTTTGAAATAATACTCTTTTTACCAACGAAGAGTGGGATTGACCGTGACATTATAAGGGCCCCAAGACTGAAAGGAGGAGCATGTTTGGAGTGACGGGGATTCGAACCCGTGACCCTCAGATTACGAGTCGAATACCATAACCAACTGGTTATGCTGGACCGCATAACTGCCACTTTTAAAATATCTATATACACCAACCAGAGCGCAAAGTTACGGTTTACGTTTCTAACACGCAATGCTGTTTATATCAACTATAATAACAATACTTTTACACGTCTCTTTATCATTAAATAAATATTCTGTATGTATGTGAGGTAAACATTGTTATCAAAGGAACATTACATTTAATGTAAAAAGTACGTGTTTGTTTATTGTTCCTTGCGAGTAACTTCTAACATTTTGACTAAATAAAACTAATGAAAAATGAGTTATTCATTAAAGTGGAATAACTCGTGGTAGTAATTATCCTATATATGTCTAATTATTAATAAATAATTTCAAAGACTAATCTTTAGAATGAAATATGTTAAATACTCTATATGAATAAACGTCAATGGGGGTGTCTGTTCCTTATACGTTTGGCTAGGTGGTTAAGGCACTCGATTCCTAATGAGTAGGTCGCAGGTTCGAATCCCCCATCTCACCAAACATGCCCGCCCATTCAACTGTAGGGGCGTTAGGATGTGACGGTCAATCCAACTATTTGTTGGTAAAACAAACTAAACCAATCCTCATACGTTTCCAAATTGTTTTTATATCAATCATCACCAAACATGACACAGGATGACATGAGGAAGGTCACGAAAAGGGTTGGAGACTCATATTGAATGAATTCTTGAAAACTTGTCTTTCTTTTCACTACTGGCACCTTTTTTATACATTTTCTTATTAAAAAAAACAAATTTCTCTCTTTTGTTACGAACGAAATTTTATTTCATCCGTACAACGGACTGGTACTCCAGCTACAAACCACATGGCCTGGTATGGCCAAGCGTGTTAAGGCGTGCGACTTGTAATCCGAGGGTCGCCGGTTTGCATCCCAGTCGCGCCAAACATGCTCGCCCTTTCAGCCGTGAGGGCGTTATAATGTGACGGTCAATCCCACTATCCGTTAGTAAAAGAGTAGCCCAAGATTTGCTGGTGGGTGGTGATGACTAGCTGCCTTCCCTCTAGCCTTACACTGCTAAATTAGGGACGGCTAGCACAGATAGCCCTCGAGTAGCTTTGCGCAAGATTCCAAAACGAACAAACAAACAAATACAAACCACATAAATTATATTATAAATTATTCAGAAGACTAATGTTTTCAATAGACTCAGTCGAAACAGAAGTTTGTTTGTTTCTTTTTGAATTTCGCGCAAAGCCACGTGAGGGTTACCTGCGCTAGCCGTTCCTAATTTAGCAGCGTAAGACTCTCTACTCAGCTATTCATCACCACCCACCGCCAACTTTTGGGCTACTCTTTTTACCAACGAATAATGGGATTGACCGTCGCATTATAACGCCCTCATGGCTGGAAAGGCGAGCATGTTTGGTGCGACGGAGATTCGAACCTGAGACCCTCATATTACGAGCCGAGCGCCCTAGCCACAAGGCCTTGGAAAAGAAATATTTGCTGGTTCTAGCTGTATATCATATTTATAATTGTTTATTTCACTCTCTAATATAACCAAGTGCTTTTGTCATACTCGTTTATTCAGAATAAACATTGAATAATTTTGCTGAAGCAACTACTGTTTTGAAATTGACTATAAGTGATTTGTTTGTTTGTTTGTTTGTTTTGAATTTCTCGCAAAGCTACTCGAGGGTTATCTGCGCTAGGCGTTTCTAATTTTGTAGTGTGAGACTAGAGGGAAGGCAGCTAGTCATCATCACCTACAGATAACTCTTGGGCTACTCTTTTACCAACGGATAGTGGTATTGATTGTCACATCATAACGTCCTCATGGCTGAAAGGACGAGCATCTTTGGTGTGACGGTGAATCAAACCAGCGACCCTTAGATTACGAGTCAAACAACCTAGCCACCTGGTTATGCGAGGTGATTAATATAAGCAAAAATTAAATTTAACCATTAGCTAAATGAAAGGACATAGAATTTAAAAAGTATCATTTGTAGCGCTTTGATACAAAGTTCAAACTATTACATTTTAATTGTTACCAAATCAAGCTATAAAATGATATTCGAAATATTTATCCCAAGTAATGGACATTGTCGTACGAAATTTTCAGCTCAAGTAGAACCAGATTTTACCGCCATCTATACGCAATTACATATACTAAACTCTTCACTTTATTTTTCACTTTGGCCTAAAACACAAGTTTAAAAATAATAAAAAAGGAAATGTTTAGTGTTTTTATACCCTAAATTAAAAAAACAACAATAAATGTTTATACATTAAAACGTTATATGTTTTTCTGAGGCCTCGTGACATAATAACAACTTGTATTATCTGTGTGACTGACAGGACAGGGTGTGGAGAACACAGATGAACTGAAGAAGTACTCTTATCTAGCTGTAATAAACTTGCACTCACGATTATCACCTCTAAGCGACAAAACTGACCTCTGTGGTTAATAATTAAAGAACTTATTTTCCACGAGTGAAAGACTCCTTTGAACCTGTGTTTTAAAGAACAAGTCCTAAAGCAGATCAAGACACGTGTAATGGAAAACGATTCATACGAGATTGGAAACAAAATAAATAACTTTCAGATTATAGGTTATGGTATTTTTAAACAATTTATTACTATAAAGAAAATTTAGTAATTCTTAAAATAAAATAAAAACAGCTGCTGTACATCAAAGTCCTCTCAATACTGTTTATCAAAAATGGTTTTCTTGCGAGCTAAACATGTACTTCTTCGGCTGTGCTAATCTAATACCAAGAGAAACATTCCATTTACACTTTTAAAATAATGAAGTTATTGAATCTTGATAGTTGCTATTTCCTACCTATATCTCTGACCTTTTATTCCTGACTTAAAAAAACACTTTCAAGAAATCTAATCATTCATGAGTGAAAGCAAAGGAGAACATATTATGTCGACCACATTATATAAGTTACATTCTGTGGTTGATTACATGCTACACATGTCATCAGTTTTCGCGAACAACTGTTCAGCTGTCAGTCAGACTAAGCAAGCTGATCGTAAGTACGATCAATTTTATTTAAGTAATTTGCATATCAAATTTTTGAGTAAGTTCTGTTTGTTTGTTTTCAATTTCGCGCAAAGCTACACGAGGATTATCTGTGCTGGCCGTCCATAATCTACCAGTTAAAGACTAGCGAAAAGGCAGCTAGTCACCACACCCAGCGCCAACACTTGGACTACTCTTTTACCAACGAATAGTGGGATTGACTGCCACTTTATAACGCCCCCACGGCTGAAAGGACGAACGTGTTTGGTGTGACGGGGATTCGAACTCGCGATCCTCGGATTACCAGTAAGGATTAATAACATAACAATATTTACTTCATTTCAACGCTGTGTTTATTTTTTCGTATCGTTATTTTTATTATTATGACATCTGAATTAACTTTAGAGGTATGAGGGAAAGTGGTTAACGAAGCAATACTAACAACTCTTCGGGCGTTCGAGGATGAACTACATATTTTATAGGGATTCTCTTTTTTCGTTTAAAAATCTATGAAAGTGTAGGTAAGGAGAGACTCAAAGACAATGAAAGGTCTTTATAAATGTTAAATGAATTTTTCTCCTTAAGAATGAAATGTCTTATCTCTTAATTCGTGTGATTTTGTGGTCAAATGTGTTACAATTATTTTTTGTTTAATAAATTATTTAGTTGAAATATATGTGAAATGGTCTGATATTTTGGTTTTATTAATAATAATACGAAATCCACTAACTACCCGTATGTGGCAAAACTAAACAAAAATGGAGATCGGTAGTTTCACTATCTTATCATAGCAATTATAAATTAACAAATCCTCGAACCCTCCCTTTAAGAAAATCCTGGATCCGCCCCTGGTACAGTCTCCAAACGTTTGTCTGTATCCACAATGCTCTCCTCCTTTCTGATTCCGGTACATTCCTACACGTTAGAATAAAAAACTGTCAGGCCTCGTGACTATCCATACTCCTAAGCGTCACGTGGTCCTACATCGAAGATCCTGGTTGGACAGAACCGAACAATGACCTACTGTATTGATAAACGTCTGGTTGTACGTGTATGGTTAATATGTGCGATACATAATGAGTTGTTTGAATAATTATATGACACCTGACCTGTATTAACCGACTTCAGTTCTCAGCCAATGACGGAAATTAGAGAATATATTGACAAAAGTAGTAAACTTTATTTAAAACTAGATGACACCAATCATGCGAGAAAATATTATTTAATGTTTTTTCCTTCTTATTATTTTGTTGCAGACACTAGTCGTTTACCCTTATAGGAGGCCGAATGTTTTTATTTTTTTATAAATTGACCAATCAGAAAATTCCTGTATACATTAGAATCGTGTGAGTGGTTAAATTGTCAATGAAATAATTGTACAAAATCTTCTTAAAGGTATTTCATTGGTTTTAAGATTTTTCTTTAAAAAAATTCATTTAATTTCAGTACTTGACACCTAAAAGTATACGTTAAGTGTTATCCACGTTAATAACTACTATCTTATGTTATTTCAACATTTTATCATCGCCTTCTTGATACATTACGCGTTTGGTCCTCAGCCTTAAGCTAGTACAGCGGTATGTCTACGTATTTATTACACTAAAATCAGGGGTTCGATTCCCCTCCGTGGGCTGAGCTGTGGCTTTGCTATAAGAAAACACACACTCTTAGGCTTAAACGTAGGCTTTTATATGATTAAAAGTTTCGGGGTTTACATATAGTCTCATTTCCTTTTTCAGATTTAAGTCACCAGTCACACCAATAAGTTACCTAATTCCATAAAAAAAAACAAAAAAAAACGATAACCTTAAAAATTTCAAACTTGCCCCATTGTATATTTCCACTTGTTCTGGGGGCTCGATGATCCCCACTGTTTTACACTACCTAGTTTATTTGGACTCATCGTCACTTCCTTTTAAATTTTAGTCCACTTTATCAAAGTTACATTTCTTGTGTAAAGCTATAACTATTCAGAATGTTGTTGTTGTTAACTACAGGCATTATTGTTCACAAACAGAAGACTTGTTGGGAGTTAATGAGATAACGTAATGGTTCTTATGGCCAATGAAAGCTAAGTTGGGGAAGAAAGAAGACAACACGTGTTGGTATGATGGTGTCACAGAAGATGGTAGACAGCAGAGAGTGAATGAGGTTTACTTGGAGAAGCAAACCGGTCCACATACGATGCTTGACGAAGAGTGTACCGAAGCCAGGAGGAAAATACTGTACTTCATACAGAGATTTCTTTTCGTGTATTTACTAATTTATGTAACATAATTAAGGTTAGAACCAACGGGTTCTCCAAACATTCAGTAAGTACAGGGAAATGTCCTACATTCGTTTATTCGTTCTTATGGTAAGATTGCACTTTAAACGAATATACCTTTTTATGCAATACATGATGACAACAGTTGCACAGACATCTGGTTTTATATTGTAATTTCTGTTGAAATAATATGAAAGATATTTCCTTTATAAGTATACAAAAATCGATCCTCGGGAATGTCGGTTCGGTTATAGCATTGCGCAAGATCTATTGTTTTTATTAAAACCTTTGGATGAGTTGGACAACATGTTGTGGGAATGTTTGTACTCGAGAGGTATGACATTGGTTTTACTGCTTTGCTTACGAGAATGTATTACAACTAGCATGCGATACATAATGAGTTGTTTGAATAATTATATGACACCTGACCTGTATTAACCGACTTCAATTTTCAGCCAATGACGGAAATTAAAGAATGCATTAAATGGCAAAGGTTGGGAATTTTGACAGACAAAAGGGTAGCTTCAAGTAGGGTTTATAGTGCTTGTTTTATGTGTGTACCCTTAAAAAACGCCAAGTATTTTCACTTTTATATAAACTGACCAATCAGAAAATTCCCATATACACTAGAAGCGTGTGAATGGTTAAATTGTCAATGAAATAATTGTACAAAATATTTTTAAAGAGATTTCATTGGTGTTAAGGTTTTTCTTTTGAAAAAAACGATTTAATTCAAGTACTTTTCACCTAAAAGTATAAGTTAAATGTTACCCATGTTAATAACTACTATCGTATGCTATTTTAAGATTTTATTATCGTTTTCTTGATACGTTACGTCTGAAACACAGGCTTTTATATGATTGAAAGTTTGGGTTTTACAAAACTTTAGTATTGGACTGTTACTTCAATCAAATGTTGTTAACTATACGTAAATATATTGGTCTATTACTTAAATTTAATGTAGTTAATTACACGTAAATGTATTGGACTATTATTTCAATCTAATGTAGATACCCCCACAAATATATTGGATTATTATTTGAAACTAATGTGGGTTACCAACACGTAAATATATTGGACTATCACTTCAGTCTAATATAGTTGCCTATGACAATCAAATATTTAGTTTTTAAGTTTCCTGCTGATGTCAAATTCGTTTATAATTATTTTCTTAAACTATAAAATAAAATAAGAACGTTAAAATAAAAACTTTAAATACAGATGTTACTTAAAATAATCAACCACTTAGTATTCCTTTCTTCATCGACTGGTAAAGATTTATTGAGTTATTGTTTTTCGATATTTATGTCTTTCCGATTTCAAAACGAATATTAAAAGTCACAAAAAATACGACCCAGTTCTCAACTTGGTTCTCATATTTATAACAATATTCTTTCACTCCCCCCCCATAAAAAAGGTTTTAATGTTATTCAGATTTCTAAATGTTTCAAACACAATTTATTGTTTTTACTAAAGCTCCAAATTCTGTGTTCACAATCGAACAGGTTATGTAACGCGTAAAAGTAACACACGCAGCGCGTTTTGTTCTCAAAGTTGCGATCTCAAAACCTAAGAATGTATTTTTTTGTCTTTGCCAAAGGGCATCGTGAGAATGGACAAACAGATTATTTTGAAATGCAACAATAAGTGTGTTTTATCTCATTTAATTACCTATCGCTCTAGAAAGGGTTTTATAAAGAATTTCACGTGTCACTAGAATGACGCAGCATTTAAGCTACAATCAAAACGAAGCCAGGACTGCTGCTTTACAAATGATACTGGTCTTTCTTAGTGTAGTGTTAAGCCTCACCGTTAGGGTCTTTAATTTGTTTTGTTTTTTTTTTATTTCGCGCAAAGCTACTCGAGGGCTATCTGCGCTAGCCGTCCTTAATTTAACAGTGTAAGAGTAGAGGGAAGGCAGCTAGTCATCATCACCCACCGCCAACTCTTGGCTACTCTTTTACCAACGAATAGTGGGATTGACCGTCACATTATACTGTCCCCACGGCTGAAAGGGTGAGCATGTTTGGTGCGACGGGGATTCGAACCCGCAGCCCTCAGATTTCGAGTCGAAGACCTTAACCTACCTGGTCATGTCGGGCTAGGGTCTTTAAAGAACGTATTTTTAAAGAACAGTTTCATGAAGGTGGGATGTCTTAAGTTTCTAACAGTAAGAATGAATTTCGTTGTAAACGTATTTAATAAGTCTTCAAGTTTCATATTATCACGTGACAGTATTATTCGGAATTATCACTGTCGAATTCCAGCTTCTTTTCCGAGAAATTCTATAGAGTGTTAGAATCAAAGCCACATCGGGCTATCTGCTGAATCCACCGAGGGGAATCGAACCCCTGATTTTAGCATTATAAATTTCTAGACTTACCGCTGTACCAGCGGGGGTACTATTCAGAATACAAACCTTCAACAAGTATCCAGTGAACTCCGTCTACTAATGTTTAGCAGAAACGCAGATAGATATCTCACAGACAGCAGTAGCAACGTTGACATACGTCAGCGACCCCTATAATGTCCATTCTTTTATCTTCTATTAATTTTCAATAATTTTTTATTCAGTCAGATCTATATATAAAATGTTTTTGACGTAGACCTATTGCGGTAGAACCATATTTTATAAATTAAACTTTCCTATATAGTGTGCTTTCAGTTTGCACAGTTCTTTTCTTTGTTTGCTGAATTTCGCGCGAAACTACCCGAGGGTTATTTGCGCCAGCCTTCCCTAATTTCGAAATGGTGTACTAGAAGGAAAACAGCTAGCTAGTTGACGCCGACTACTGACAGCTTCTGGAGTCTTTTTTTTTTATGAACGATTAGTGGAATTCACCGAAACATTATAATGGCCGCACACCTGAAAAGATGAGCATGTTCGGTAATGGAACTCGATTCCGGACCCACAAGCTGTGAGTCGAGCTTTCTAACCAACAGTTATGGTGTTTTAAAGGTTATAAAGTGTAACTGTACATAATAATTTAACTTTAGTACACTTCTTAATTGGAATTCTCAACATGAACAGTGCTGTGCCCATATTAGGTGTCCAGCTGTGGACATATCTCTCATATACTCGCCCAATTTCTGTGGAGGTCAGCTTTTGCTAGCTATTCAAGCGTTTGTGGGTATATTTCCAGATTAAATTTATCAGCCTGCTGCTTCATTAATTATAGATTTTGACAATTAATTTTATTTGTATAATTTAATATGGTATGTGAAAAAACACCCAAGGAAAACGGCATTGTAACATATATATATATCTAAGGATCAATTTTGTCTTAACTTGCTGACATTATATTAATTTTAAAAGGGTGTATGCCATAAAACTGGTTTAAAGAACAGTTGAGTTCACCATGAACGAGGGTCTAAAGGTTCTGGTTTTGTTTCACTGATGGGCATTTATTCTGTTCTAGCACGCAGCTTAACAAAGCATTTCTCAGGTTGTTGATGGCTGAAGTTCGTGTTGTTTTAAATCAACACTAGGTTTGGTAAAACTATAGACTATACATTTATAACATTAAAACTGACGAGTTTTATTTGAAATACGAAATAAGAAATTCGCAAAAACTCTTCTGTCAGAAAATGAAAACATTATATATATAAGTAATAAACACAGAGCACATTTTGAAGGTGGGTTTGCAGAATCATCACAAAACTCAAAATTATTATATAACACGTATATTATGTCCACTAAAGCTAGGGATCACTTCCCCCTCATCACACCAAAGCTAAGTATCACATTCCCCTCATCACACCAAAGCTAAGGATCACTTCCCCCTCATCACACCAAAGCTAGGAATAACGTCTCCCTCATCACACCAAAGCTAGGGATCACTTCCCCTCATCACACCCAAACTAGGGATAACGTCTCCTCATCACACCAAAGCTAGGGATCACTTCCCCTCATCACACCCAAACTAGGGATAACGTCTCCCTCATCACACCAAAGCTAGGGATCACTTCCCCTCATCACACCAAAGCTAGGGATAACGTCTCCCTCATCACACCAAAGCTAGGGATCACTTCCCCTCATCACACCCAAGCTAGGGATTATTTCCCCCTCATCACACCAAAGCTAGAGATAACGTCTCCCTCATCACACCAAAGCTAGGGATCACTTCCCCCTTATCACACCAAAGCTAGAGATCACTTTCCTCTCATCACACCAAAGCTAAGGATCACTTCCCCCTCATCACACCAAAGCTAGGGATCATTTCCCCCTCATCACACCAAAGCTAAGGATCACTTTCCCCTCATCACACCAAAGCTAGGGATCATTTCCCCCTCATCACACTAAAGCTAAGGATCACTTCCCCCTCATCACACCAAAGCTAGGGATTATTTCCCCATCATCACCCAAAGCTAGTGATAACTTCTCCCTCATCACACCAAAGCTAGGGATTATTTCCCCATCATCACACCAAAGCTAGTGATAACTTCTCCCTCATCACACCAAAGCTAGGGATCACTTTCCTCTTATCACACCAAAGCTAGGGATCACTTCCCCCTGATCACACCAAAGCTAGGGATCACTTCCCCCTCATCACGTAGACGCTTCTAACGTTCCAAACGTCATTTTGAAAGTTTGTTATGAATATTTTATTGAGATGTAATATGTGCCTTTCTTATACATATCTTGCTAAGCATTAACATAATATTATGATATTTAGTGATAGATACCCACTGAATCGCTGGGCTTATTGGAGTATATGTTACGTCGGAAGTAATTAGGGTTCACCGTCCACTTCTGGTAACAAATCAACGCACTCTTCGTCCGAGTGGAAATTTTATTTTGTTTCCAAACTTGGAATTTTTGTCTTGAACTTATAACTTACATTTCATCTGGTTTTGGCAAGAGAGCGTGAAGGTTTTTACTTGATGGGAAAGGTTTGTCTTCTCCTATCCGAAACCTGCCCCAGCCGTGGACGGTAAGTCTGCAACAGCAGTAGCAAGTAGGTTTCTCGCCCACAGTTTCACTGAAATGTGGATCGTCGTGGGAATGTGATGTTATCTGAAGAAACTAATCATGGGAACCACGCCTCTGATGATAACCTCATCAATCAGCGCCCCCATCGGAACATACTAGAGCTCCCTAAGCTCCGGACAACACTGACTGCTTTGTGGGCTATTACCCTTACAACGGTCAGGTCATAACCTCAGTGTGGACAAAAAAAACAACAAAAAAGATCTTAATGGACTTCATCACGTGAGTTCATATAGCATGCCGTCTCTGTGTCAAACATGGTAATAATTTACGAGGTTCTACAACTAGCTTGTTTATATTTGTTACTATTTGTAATACATTTTAAAGTGGTTGTGCGTTGCTTCCAGTTGATTATGTGTAGATTACCGTTTCTCACAGACGTTCTTGTACTGATATATTTAATTTTATAGCACAAAACGTCCAAACCAAAGACCTGACCATTACTGAAGTTAACTCTATGCAACCGTTCTTGTACGTTGGTAAACACAGTAGAAAACGGTTGCTATTAGAAACTTTCTTCTTCATTTATTTAACTTTCTAGCCCGTTTGATAATTGGTTAAAGAAATTTTCTGTCAGACTGTTACATCTTTCTTTCATTACGTCCACAACTACTTATTTTTATTCTATCATTTTTTGTTTGTTTGTAGTTAAGTACAAAATAAAACAATGAGGTATCGCTATGTCACGTGTAGGGCTAATTCTATCGTATTCAAAACTCTTTCTCTCATTGCATCATACCCGAAACTCTTTCGCTCATTGAATCATACCCGAAACTCTTTATCTCATTAAATCATATCCGAAACTTTTTATCTCATTGAATAATGAGCCGAAACTCTTTCTCTCATTGAATCATACCTGAAACTCTTTCTTTCTCATTGCATCATACCTGAAACTCTTTCGCTCATTGAATCATACCTGAAACTCTTTCTCTCATTGAATCATATCCGAAACTTTTTTATCTCATTGAATAATAGCCGAAACTCTTTCTCTCATTGAATCTTACCCTGAAACTCTTTCTCTCATTGAATCATTCCTGAAACTCTTTCTCTTACCTGAAACTTTATTCTCATTGAATCATACCCGAAACTCTTATCTCATTGAATCATACCTGAAACTCTTTATCTCATTGAATCATACCTGAAACTCCTTATCTCATTGAATCATACCTGAAACTCTTTATCTCATTGAATCACACCTGAAACTCTTTCTCTCCTCATTGAATCATTCCTGAAACTGAAACTATTTATCTCATTGAATCACACCCGAAACTCATTGAATCATTCCTGAAACTCTTTATCTCTCATTGAATCATACCTGAAACTCTTTATCTCATTGCTCATTGAATCATACCTGAAACTCTTTCGAAACTCTCATTGAATCATACCTGAAACTTTTATCTCATTGAATCCTACCTGAAACTCTTTATCTATTGAATCCTACCTGAAACTCTTTCTCTCATTGAATCATACCTGAAACTCTTTCACACTCTTCATTGAATCATACCTGAAACTCCTTATCTCATTGAATCATACCTGAAACTCTTTATCTCATTGAATCACACCCGAAACTCTTTCTCTCATTGAATCATTCCCGAAACTCTTTTGCTCATTGAATCATACCCGAAACTCTTTCTCTCATTGAATCATACCTGAAACTCTTTCGCTCATTGAATCATACCTGAAACTTTTCGCTCATTGTATCATTGTATACCTGAAACTCTTTTATCTCATTGAATCATTCCTGAAACTCTTATCTCATTCTATAACTCCCTGAAACTTTTCTTATCATTGACACCTGAAACTCTTTTATTCTCATTGAATCATTCCCGAAACTTTTCTCTCATTGAATCATACCCGAAACTTTATTCTCATTGAATCGTACCTGAAACTTTATCTCTCATTGAATCATACCCGAAACTCTTTATCTCATTGAATCATTCCCGAAACTCTTTCTCTAATTAAATCATACCCAATACTCTTTCTATCATTGTGTCATATCCAAAATTTTTCTTTCACTATCTTATACCCAGTTATTAATAAAAACCAAGCTCTGAGCGTGGCTAACTGGTTAGCGTGCTGGACCATGAGGTTAAAGCTCTGTGGTTCAAGTGTCATTGCCTTCAAAACATTAAAATAAAGAACCCAATTTAGAGCCATAGGTAGGTTATAAGAGTGACGATCAAATCCCACCCTTCAGCTTAACTAAAGTAACTAAAAAGTTAGCGGTAGATGGTGTTGCGGCCTCTCCCCTTCAAAACCAGGAACAGCAAGCACATAGTCTTCATATAACTTTATGTGATACGCAATAAAACGTGCAAGCACAATGTGGTTCACTCAATATGTAGATTGAATGATGAATTAGCCCGGCATGGCCAGGTGGTTAAGGCACTCGACTCGTAATCTGAGGATCGCGGGTTCGAATCCCTGTCACACAAACATGTTCGCCCTTTCATCCATGTGGGCGTTATAATGTAACGGTCATTCCCATTATTCGTTAGTGAAAGAGTACCCCATGAGTTGGTGGTAAATGGTAAAGTCTAGCTGCCATCCCTTTAGTCTTACACTGCTAAATTAGCACCGATATCCCCGTGTTTCAAGACAAACAAACAAACAAATCCTTTCAGATCCTTGTGTCAGTTTTATGATGAATTATCTACCTTGATTATTCATTCACAGCTTAATGTTCTTGTTCTCTACAGACCCAGTGAACGTTAATAGAACTAAAATAATGCGTGCACACCCACGTTTAATATACCATGTTATAAACGGCGTAATACTGTGGTTAATTAACAGGCGTTCGCATTGAAGTAGAGAATTTTGCCAAACTAATTTTCGCCCACCCCCACGTGAAATGTCTTGTAAATAAGCTATATTTCAAAATCACCACGCAAAGAACACGATAAAAATGTTTTTCGTCAATAACCTTTACTTTCAGTTAATTATAAATAGTACACTGTTAAAATTACTAGTACATAGATTAACAAATAATTATTTGTTGGCTGGAGAACTTGAGATTGGGTATAGTGGATGTTTTAATTTTGTTTGTTTGTTTGTTTGTTTGGGAATTTCTGCACAAAGCTACTCGAGGGCTATCTGTGCTAGCCGTCCCTAATTTAGCAGTGTAAGACTAGAGGGAAGGCAGGTCATCACCACCCACCGCCAACTCTTGGGCTACTCTTTACCAACGAATAGTGGGATTGACCGTCACATTATATACCCCCCACGGCTGGGAGGGCGAGCATCTTTAGCGCGACGCGGGCGCGAACCCGCGACCCTCGGATTACGAGTCGCACGCCTTACGCGCTTGGTCATGCCAGGCCCAGGATGTTTTAATGAAAACATGCGTGATGTATAACTGAGTCGTGTGACGTTATGACTGACCGAACGTCTCGCCGTAAAGTTTGTTTCTATAACGGGCAAAGTACAATTTCCTATGAAGCTGTTTAAAAATGAAGTTTACTATTACACAAGGTCATATAAAAATTTGTTTGTTTGTTTTGAATTTTGCACAAAGCTACGCGAGGGCTACCTGCTAGATGTCCCTAATTTAGAGTGTAAGACTAGAGGGAGGGCAGCCAGTCATCACTACCCACCGCAAACTCTTGGGCTACTCTTCTTTACCAGCGAATAGCGGGATTGACCGTAACATTAAAACGCCCCACGGCTGCAAGGGCGAGCATATTTGGTGCGACAGGGATTCGGAACCCGTGACCCTCAGATTACGAGAGAGTCGAACGGCTTAACCCACCAGGCCATGCAGGGCCACACAAATAGCGGAAAAATAATTTAACTCTGACGTCTAGAAGTTTCAAACGTTAGACCTCCTCTGAAGCATAACCAATAGAACCTGGTTAAAAACTTTAACAATATTCATAGTATTTTAAAGACTTGGAAAAAGACATTAATTAGTTTTTTTACAGAGATCTTGACAGTTAAACTACCAACCTAAATTGTTCCCCTGATATAAGTGTAATATTCTTACGGCTGATCCTGAACTCTAAAACATATTTAATCATTTTTTTTGCCCACCTTAACAATTTGATTTTAACAAACGACAAAGCATTGTCTATCTGTCAGACTCGAGTGTTAGGTTGAAACGTGACTTACCCTTAGAAGCCGAAGGCAAAAGGTTCTAATAGTAAACCCAAAACGGAGAACAAACAAACAAACGTCAGATCTCCGAAGAAAAATTAAGCTTTAGGTATATTAGGTGGTGAGAGGTGAGTTTACAACAACTCTACTTTCCTAACGCAGACTTAATATTCAATAATAGTGATCGCACAATGACAAACAACAAATCATCATGTGTACTATTCCAACCGTTTGAATAAACTCTAAGCTATAAATAAAAAAGGATCACGTGCAGTGTATCACAGTTTCCTTTATGTTCTATACATACACTCTTTGTTCCAGCTGTATAGCTGTATGCTTTTGTAGCAATACTCCTCAATTCCAGCAATATTAAGATAAAATGAGAAATTCGGAACGAGATTCGACAGTTACCTCTTCAGTCATCTTGTGTGTGTAAGAAGATGGAAGAAATTAACACGTGGAAACACACGTGTTTTTCAAATATAATAAATGACTTTTGTTGAATGATACATGACATCGTGTTTACTACAGCTTTACCTGCATTTACTTTGATGGTACGTATACTGTACTCGGTCTTCAAAGATGTAACTGTGGATTGTCTTTAAATCTACTCGAAAAGTGTATTACATATGAGTATAGGGTTAAGGGTGATTTAGCACGACTAATTTTCAACAGTATACATACAGCGATTATTCTTCATTGAACCATAT